>NC_137812.1:45145524-45160524 GCF_963921795.1 Nannobrachium achirus
AAATAGTCTGCAGCGATCACATTTCCAATGACCTTCCATTTAGTGATGAAATTGCAGAGAAATACACGCACACACGCCCTCCGTAAGTGGGATTAGAGGTGCGGGCAGACATGGGAATGGGGTTTACCTGCGAGTGAGAGCCTCAGTCCCTTAGCAGAAGAGAGGGAGATTAGCCCAGTATGAACACACTGGGATTACTCACTACCAGGGATTAATGGATCCATGGGCGTGGTGGTGTTGGTGTTTCTGTTGCATGTATATTTATGTATTTACATCTCCTTTGAAGCCAGGGCGTTCTGCTGCGACATGCATGCATCTTCAAGATTAGGCTGTGTTTGAACTGCACAAACACAAACGTTGATATGCAGGGGTGTCGCACCAAATTCTGGACCCTGGGTACAAGGATTCACAGACATTATTTTGTGCTTTAACTATTGAAAAATAGCAGATATACAAGCTCACAGCGTGGCACCGAGTGCCGCGCTGCGAGCTTCTAGATCTGCAATTCTTTTTTAAATTGTGAAGTTTGTGCAAGTCTGAATATTTCAAATCTTTTAAAGGTTTTTTGAAAAAAACTGTTTCTATGTCAGTGGTGCTCAAACCTTTTCATGTGAAGGACCCCCAAAATGATATGTATCTCAAAATATTTAGTTCTAGGGACCCGCCAGAAGCAAAGTTTGAGTTCAAAAAATACATATACCGGTATTCAAAGATTTGCACACATATTCGCGACTTTTCAAAAATAGCAGATCTTCAATAGATTAAGTATAAAATAAGGCCCCTCCACCTTGGGCCCTATTAACTCAGTCCCACTTTCCCCCCCTTGTGATGCCCCTGTATGGGGCAATATTAGCCTCCTAATCGAAGCCTCCAGAATCCAGATCTTTGTTTGAGGCAAGGCCGTGTCATATAACGCTCACATAATTTACTTTAGTTTTGCCGTTTAGTCAGTTATTATCCTTAGAATCAGTGTTGTTTTTTTACTCTGTTCAGTTGAATCAGTTGTCAGTTCAGCTCAAGTCAGTCAGTATGGCTTGATCCAAAAATCGATGTTATTATTATCTAACATCCTCACCTGCTAAACAAAGCAGCTGTCATCAGATGGAAAATACCTTATGTAACTCAAAATGGAACCCACCAAAATTAACACACGAGTTACTGTAGGCAAAGAATGTGGCTTTGTGTATGTACTGAACTCTCTCTTTCTCTCTGTGTGTGTGCGTGTGTGCGTGTGTGTGTGTGTGTGTGTGCGTGCGTGCCTTTTCCTTTCATTTCTGCCGGGGCTAAATCAGGGAGGAGCACTGATTCGTTGTGGCTCATTTGAAGTACAACGCTGGAATGTAATTGGTCTCCTGACGCAAGCAAGCACACATACACAGTCAGACACACCTAAATGTACACACACACACACACACACACACACACACACACACACACACACATATGCACGCTCTCACGCGTGCGCACACACACGTTCACTTTCTCTGCGTTTTCTATGCCTTTGAACCCATCAGAATGTATTATCCAGAGAACAAAGACGGTATACTTTGGATGATGTTGATTAGTCAATTACACAATAGGGGATCTGATGAGAAACCTTCTGGTGAATCTCATTAATAGGCTATAATACCTTGCGTCCTCCACCAGCATCTCCTGTATGGTGGAGGGTGGGCTCCTGCTTGTTCTTTTCACAGCTTAAGTACAACTAACACAGTCAATGGGAGGTTAACTGTGCACCAACAACACTTTATCCCAAACAATTAACAGTTGACTCATGTCACGGAAAATAGCGGTCGACAGGATAAATACCTTGAATATGTTTCAGTCAGCTAGCTCTAAAATAACAAGCGCCTCAGAGTGAAAGAGTGAAATGTCATAAAATGCCCTGCTTCATCAAAGGGTAATTTTTTACCATTGCAGCAGTGATTAGTTTTGCTTCCAAGTGTAACTTACAAATCTGCACTTTCAAAACCTAATCCAGGGGTCTTCAACGTTTTCAGGCCAAGGACCCCTTAGTTGAGAGAGAGATGAAGCAAGGACCCCCACAACCTTTGCATAGTTTAATCGTTTGACAGCAGAATCATCAGTGTATTTTAGATTCATGTCAATTTGTGTTTTAAGATATTTAACCACTTGAACCGTCAATACTTAATAAACTTGACCTTTCACTCTGTATTTAGTCTGCTCTTTTTCCCCTCTACACCAAAGCTCTTTGCCGAAAATAGCCGATCTACAAGCTCACAACGACTCGCAGCGCGAGGCGTTGTGAGCTTGTAGATCTGCTATTTTTGGCTAAAGTTCTATGGACACTAGGGTTCACCAGGGTTCAAGTGGTTAATATAAAAAAGTAGAAAAAAAAACTTTCTATCACTCAAAGATTTGGAGGACCCCCTGTAGTAACTCTGAGGACCCCCTAGGGGTCCCGGTCCCCCTGTTGAAGACCCCTGCCCCAATCAACTCTGTTGTAATATCAACTGCAATGAGAATGTGCATCCTCGTACAGCGTCGAAATAAATCAAATATACCCTTTGTTGAAATATAAGTACAGGTACAGTAACTAGCAACCTAATTCATATTTACCATACCAAACCATGAGCTAATGTTTTCCTTGAATCTGTTTTCGGTCTGTGGATATACAGTATGTATACCTTCGCCATCTGTCAAATATTAGGCCATTTGTTTCACTGGAGCCGCCTTCTTTGTTATTCCGCAGCTTCTGGGGAGGAGATGAAGAAGTTTTGTCTCCAGCTAGGCTGCAGGTTTCAAAGCCACGTTCCAGCAACGTGCCGGAAACAAAGCAGATGTTTTCATCTCCACTTTTAAGTGAAGGCGCGTGCTATTTATACCCTGTCACCGGTGGAGAGATGACAGCTCTTGAGCCTGATTTCGACTTCATTGTAGGACGGTTCCGCGTGACGAAAATGGTGATCTACAAGCTGACCATGTGTCGCGAATGGGATGCGTTGTCAGCTTGTAGATCTGCTCATTTCGGTGCACAAGAACGTTGTACAATGGAGCATACATTAGACATTAGAGGCATATATACACCTCTCTCCTCTTTTTCTTTTGCTCTCTCGCCATCTCTGTGTTGCTGTTTTTCTTTGAAAAACAGTGTCTGAAAAAAAGGACCAATGCAATCAGATACTCTCTCTCCTCCCAGTCCCCACTGTATTCAATGTGTGTGCGTGCGTGCGTGCGTGCGTGCGTGCGTGCGTGCGTGCGTGCGTGCGTGCGTGCGTGCGTGCGTGCGTGCGCACGCACACACCATGTGTGTGTGGCGTGCACGTGTGTGTTAGTGTGTATGCTGTGTTTGTGCATGACCGTGGCGTGGCCCTTGATGTGTCACCTCCACGCACAAACCAGTTAACTAGTAGATTCTGGGAGGAAGACTTGCTTCCAACAAATCAAAGTCTCCTCTCTTCTTTAACCTCCTGCAAAATATAAATACATCTACAATTCAATTTCAAATAAAATAAAAGTGTCAGCTTCCAGCAAAATGAATGCCCTCTGAGGTTATGTTTGCAGAGATGAATGGGAGAATGTTGCTGTTTTGCTGGGGAAGGTGGGAAAACACAAAGGCACAAATAAAAGAAAAAAAAAAAGAAAAAAAAAGATGGCAACGCTTGTGGGAAGGAGAGAAAGACATTGCCTGACAGGTGACATACTTTCTCTGTACCATAACATACAAATGATGTAAGAGAGCTCAAGACATTTCACCATTCTTCCAGCCTTACGTTTCCATCTCTCAAACCAAGGTTTGCCAATGATGCAATTTGTAGGCCACATAGTCAAGATGACATTGATGAAAGCAACCTGCTGTTGGTACAGCTTGACACCAATTATCTTCTTCACAGAAGGATAATTGAGGGCTCTTTTGGGAAAGTAAGAACCTGCACAACATTCACTTTTATTCCAAGTCTTTGCTGCTTCTCACCAGGTCTAATGTTACTGAGGTCAGATAAGCAAATCCAAGAGAGTTATGAGCATATACATTCTGTCAGTTGCAAGTCATAACGTTTAACCACTTTAATCCCTCTTGTCCAGACCGTAGTTGACCGGGATCAGCCAGGACTCAATACAAAGTCAACTCAATTCTTTCTTCCCTCTACCCCGAACCTCTTTCCCGTAAATAGATGAGAATATAATCTGACAATGTTTCGCTACGCAATGTGTTGTAACCCTGTAGATCTGCTGTTTTCACTGAATGTTTGAAAGAAAATGATACTTTCACTCCATTACAAGAATCTGAATATAATTGTTAGTCTCATGATATTGTATTATTTGGACTGTTCCTATGTTCATCAAGACAATTTGCCCTCTATGTTGTACAGCAAAGGCAAATTGTACAAATTGACTACATTGCAGCTACTTTGTATGTAATGTGGTTGGTAATGTGGCTGAGGACTTGTAAATGAAGCAGAGCTAAGACACTCTAAACGTGATAATAGATTTATTTTTAATATTTTTTTTACTTTCATTTATATTTCATAGGCTTTTGATGTGATTATTCATTGAATAGACTCAGTAGAGGCGGGAAATGTATCTCTGGCAAGGCAATACTCCTGGAAACAGGAGTGCATTTGCCATTTCAGGACTGATAGCACAAGTAAGTCTAATAACAAAAAGCTCCCAGGAATGGAACATTTAAACAAACATTCTGAGTTTCCTTTCAATTCATTGTAAGTTCAGGAGCTTCAGGGTGTACATCAGGATGAAAGGATAAATTAGACTGGTTCCCTTGCTTCAGGCCTTGAGAAAGACTTGTTTATGTTCACAGATGCAGATTGGACAGTTCTAGGTCACTAGAATGGAATAGCGTAAAGGTATGTTTATTAATAATGTCCTGTTTGTTGGGGCTATCTGAATTCTTAAAGTCCATGTGAATCTTCCTTAAATGTTGCTGTGATTCTATTGAATAGAATATTTTATCAATGTGAAAGAAGGAAAATATCCTTTAGCCAGTTAAACCTGATCTATACTTTGTGTGTACATTTTTTTGCTTTGGCCTGTAACAATAATTGATCCGTAGTTTTTTGTGATTGTGTTTTCCCCTCGATTCCTTGGGTCATGACAAATGTCACCATATACAGTAGGCCACCATGACATTTACTTCAATATACCGACGACATCCCATTGGTTGGGTTAGGGTTAGGGTAAGGTTAGGGGAAAGGGTTAGGGTTTAGGGTTAGGGTTAGAGATAGTATTACTCAATGGGGAAAGACGGGCGAACGCAACGTCGGACTAATGACACGTCGGAACAACACCATGCATCCGTAGGCCACTCCCATTTCCACCTACCGTAGCTATTTTGCATTTTCTTCAATACAGTTTTTGCTACTACTCCAATAGATTTTGCCACATCACAGTGTGTTTTGAGTTTGTAGATTTTAGAAAAAAGATTTGCAGTTTTTAAAGTGGTTTAAAAAATGAAAGCACCTGGCTGCAGTGGGGACAGGGAGAGAGAAAGGGATGAACACCATGAGACAGAAAGGCTATAAGATAATTTGAATACAATGATGGTCATATATAATAGTGTTACACAGTGTGTTAAAAGTGAACGTTTTTAACAGTGTTTTTAGATCATTAGATTTGTTCAGCTCATCCTCTTTCCACCAGCAGGGAATCTGCCTTGTATTAAGCGCCCCTGAGGGGATTTTCACTAAATAATATTCAAAGGTCACTTGAATATTAGATTTGGCAGAAATTAAGTTATCCATATCAAATGCATGCTAAAAAGAAATCCTAATTTGTGTTTCATTAAAACGGTGCTGTGCCTACATGGGAGTGGGTTTAACCACAATGAATAGTAAAAAATCTCATTAATCTACCATCTAGCAAGTTGTAGCTGATCTACAAGCATCACATTGCAATGTGTTGCAGTTTGTGGATCTGCAACTTTTTGACAGTTTTAGAAGATTATCTCCTATAATGATGTCCGGATGCCAGGTTGAAAGTGGTTAAGATCTTCTATTGTATAGGCATTCCCAGATATGGGCTTATGGGCATAAATTAAGAGATTCTATTAGTGTGGTTGCCCTAACGGCATCATCTGGGAATCAGATGAGATTGTTGAAGTCAGCTCCATGTATGTAGATCTAGGTGATGATTCAGTCGTCTCCATGTATGGATATCCAGGTTTTGATGAGGTCAGTGTTGTGTTCTTCATGGTCCAGGTGATGATAGTCAGCAGTCTTGATTTGCAAATGAATTCCGTCTTGGCCCTGTGGAACGTCCATGTATGGGCATTGCCAAATATGGCCTTAATATTGATGGCATCAGGGATCTCCATATATGATTGCCAGAACAGGCTGCCTCGGTCATACTGTATATGGAGGGTGACAGTCAACAATGTGATGTCACAACAGGTCAGCTATAGACATTGAGGTGTTACTGATTCACTGACTCACTGACGGACAGGATCTGCCGGGTTTCATAGTAAACTGCGACCTACGGTCGCAATAACATTGATTCCACATGTTGTACACCCTTTTTTCCCCCCAGCACTCAATTTCCTCCACCACTTAACTGCAGGTTGCACAAGATATTCATTTGTTCTTTTTATAATCCTGCAATGTTTCTCAACTGATGCATTATATTTGTTGGACCAAAGAATGAGGAAAAAGCACTTGAACAAGTACTGTAGGTTCTATATGATTGCCAGCATTTGGGTGCTACACTATGACCCAAGAGCATAAAGCTAGAGTTCTTAACAGGAGAAAAATTCAGTTTTTAATGCCAGATTACTTGAAATATACAGTATATGTAGATAATGTAAATGTAGATAATGTAAATGTACGTGTACATTTTGTTGTTGAAGGTTACATTCCAAATTGTACAAAGGGAGAACAAGAGAATACTTCATACTGCTTATAGCAGGATTTAATATACTTGCTATATTTTGGGGGAGTTGTCACACTGGCTCCAAAACCAGAAGGAGTTATCTAATTACAGATGCATGTCACAGTTCTTAAGTAATTTAGATCTTGACATTTAATTCATGTCACTGCAACCCAGCTACAGTTAGATCTCTAGAGTGCATTTTGGTCTGCAGTGGTTCTCGGTCCAGGGACCCTCAGGGCTCCTTGAAGGGGTTCCAAATGAACCTGTACAGGTCTGTAACTCTGACAGTTATGGGGGTCCGTGGCATCGCCCAAAGTCTGCCCCGGGGGCCAATCATGGAACAAGGGCAGATTTGATATGTCCTGCGGCTTCCTAAAATGTTTTATTAATGGCCCGCCTGTATAGTCATGTGAAATCCATACATAACATTGTAATTAACGTGGGCAGATAAGCTGTGTTTTTTTTGTTTTTTTTCTACACTGCAAATTGAGCAAAACGCAGTTTATTCACTTTAATTATAGCAACTAGAAGCTCGGCCGCCCGAAGTCAGGGGCCAGCCAACTCGGGAACGATGTAAATAGGGAATGAATGCCCCGCCCTTTAATGCAAACCCCATTATACCTGTTGTCATAGGACCATGTCATTTGACCATCTGTTTGCCTGTGTCCATTTATGCCCATATATGGAGATCTCCGGAAACCCTGATGTCAGACATCAGCTCCGCATTCGGAGAATCCGAACCTTTCGTGCCGGTTCCGGAAAATATCGCGTATTGGGTCGGGTTGAGGCCGGGCACTGCACTACCTGCTGCGACGGGTAACGTGCGTGCCGAAGTCTGTGTTGACTCATGTGGCATAGGTGATGTCTGAGCCTTTTATGCCGGTACTGGAAAACCCTGATATCAGACATCAGCTCTGCATACTATTTGCACAGGCATTATGTCAGAATAAGTCAGCAGACGTGATGTCACAATGAGTCAGCGCTTGCGCCGGTTCCTCCGGAACAGCCTGATGTCAACAATCAGCTCCGCATACGGAGATTCCGAACATTTTGCGCCGATTCTGGAAAACCGCATATCGGTAAATTAAATTGTTGTAATGAGATGCATTTTTATGTGACAGGCATAATAGGTTTTGACCTAGTCTTATGTTTGTACTTTTTGCTTACATTTCCTTCATGTGTCATCGGTTGCTTCGCTAGTTGCCTTACTTGGAATAGGGCTGGCAGACTTATGTTACTGGACTGAATATACTGTAGATTGGTACTGTGGTACTAGTTTGGTACATCTGCCCCATTTCTTTCAGATTGACCTGTTATAGCGCCACCATGAGGAAGATTTTTGCAAAAGAATTACTCCTACTAGTACTACAGATTTGTCAAGCAAATCGGTACACAGTATCTCTATAGTCATTAAACCAAACAGATCTTTCTGATTTTTCATATATTCCATCCTGATTGGCTAAGATTGGGGCTAAGATTGGCTTTCAAAATTTGCAGGCATGCTCTGTTTTGAACAAAATGTCTAAAATCATGAACACACCATGCGTTTGCCATTGAACTCTGAAACTTGAAACTTTGGCCATTTTTCAAATCGGACTTATGGTGGCGCTATAATAGGCCGATACGTGTTTTTACCTACATTATAACGGGACCGATCAGTGTAACACTTTGCACACACAGGCCAAAAAACACGGATCTGCCAGATCTTTCATAATCTGTCCTGATTGGCTGAGATTGGCATGTCAAAGTTTGCAGGAGTGGCTTGAATAAAATGTCTCAAATCATTACGCAGTGTCTGATTGCCGTGAAACATTCCCACTAGGCCGAGGAAGAGTCCAATATCTTAACCATCGCTCCAAAGGGATATCCATATGGAACAACGGAGATACTAGACTTCTGAGGCTTCAAGGCTGGGGCTGCGACTCTCTCCGCCACACTCACCCCCCTTTGACCTCCTCCTACGGGGAAGCCCGATCCGGGTCACGGCACCAGTTGTAGCGATGTGTACTCTGCCTGCGTGCGTTGTGTTGTGATAGAACTCAGTCAAGTCTCCGACAAAGCTTGGCAGCAGCCATTTATTGACGGTCAGCGTCGGTCACTGGCAATAAGGAAATACACACACAATCAGGACCAGCGCAGCTTCACAACGTCAGAACAGAGCATGTGTCTCCTCCATAACAGACTGTTGAGAGGAAAGATTCTGATACTAGGTAACAATAATAACAAATGTACATGTACCTGGCATTAAGGAAATACACACACAATCAGGACCAGCGCAGCTTCACAACGTCAGAACAGAGCTAAACAAGAAAAATCAGCGTGTGTGTGTGCCGTGACATAAACATATCAATGTACAATTGAATTATAAGGCACAACCTTTACAGTCATTGAAAATAACTTTTATCATGCTAAATAACAGAGGCTCATTTTTATCAACCTACCATGTGGCTCCTCCATAACAGACCGGAAAGAGAAAACAGGGCTTGCTCCCCAAGTCTGCAGGGACACATGGGGGGGGCAGTCTCAGGTAAAATAACGTAATAAAGATATTGCAAATGGAATCACATTATCTGTTACATGAGTGAGAGTGTACAAATAGAACCAAATGTACACTCCAGATTTGGGTTCCATGTTCTAAAATGGGGGTCCTTGAAATTCAATTTGAGAACCACAGCTCTTATCTGTCTTGTTTTTCAAAGTCAACACCTAATAATGTGATGTGATCTGGTGCTGCTGGACAAGGCCATTGCCACGCTACTGAGTGATGGAGAACTTCCTGCTGTGCCGTCTGACTCTGAATGATCTCTAAGCACCATATCTTTTGCTCGCTTGTGATAGACCGCACTGCTGGCGAGAGGATGAACATGAGGGAGCAGTTCTTCTCTTGTTTCCTCCTCTGGACAACCTCTAAATTCTCAACCAAAGCTGGATTATTGATCCCATTTTTCATGGCTACACACTTGCATCTTGTTAGTCCTACAGGAACAGTCCTCCTCTGGCATCGTCATCTTGTTTAGGCCAGTGGTTCTCAAGTAAGGAGAAAGGACCCCCCAAAATGATATGTTTTTGGCTGCGGATCCCATACCTCAAAACTATTTTGTGCCGTGCAGGGACCCCCAGAAGCAAATACCGTAGTTTAGTTAAAGGACAACTTTGAGTTTTTACAACAAGGGTTCATATTTTAGATAGAGAAGAAAGTAAAAGATGAGTGTTAAAATGTTTTCATTTACTTCTTTATCGTTTTAGTGATTTTAAAGAAATTTTAACAGAATTTTGATTTGCATGCATGCCCCCAGGTTGGGGGCATGCATGCACGTGGCTAAATATGTCTTTTTAGACACAATAAGCCCATTCAAGATGCACCACAATCTTTCATGGGCAGATATGGGGGCTGGTGTAAATAGTAACAAAGAAATTGCTGGCTTATTGTGTCTATAAAAAGACATATTTAGGCACTTACCACCTACGCATGCCCCCATCAAAATACTAAAATCGCTAAAACAATATCATCTTTTCTTTTCTCCAATCTAAAATATGAACCCTTGTTGTAAAAAAAAACAACGTTGTCCTTTAAAATGTTTATTATGCAAGATTTGTACAAATTGTCATGCTTTCAAAAAAATATAGCAGAGCACAAATTGACAAGCTTGTATATCTGCTATGTTTTAAATATCCAAAGAAAACATTTATTATAAAACTTTAAAGTGGTTAAAATGATTGTGACCCTATATTAACTAATATAGGGACCCTATTTTCAGAATAGGCAGTTTAGTAGAGTCTAGTAATAAAAGACAAATTAAAGCTATAATATTGTAACACATTATAGCTCTCGCTCCCTCCCTCCTTCTCCCTAGCCACAGTGGTGCACACAAGTTAACATATATTGTTATTCAACCAAATCTCCGGCCCCTGCTGCGGACAGAGCACCTGTATTCTGGTTATTTCTCATTTTGAACAGGTGGCATATTGTCTTTCCTCTTTTTCTTCCATCATCACTAAAAACATCTTGATTCTTCACCATCAGGTTAGACTTATGACAGGTTCTTGGTTGCTATGCATTTGATTTGTTACCTTGTGTTTTCCTTGATTACTGAAAATCTTGGTTAAGAGCGTCTATGCCTAAATTGATGTTGATTAGATATTACAGCGGGCATTTTGTGTGTGTGTGTGTGTGTGTGTGTGTGTGTGTGTGTGTGTGTGTGTGTGTGTGTGTGTGTGTGTGTGTGCGTGGGCGTGTGCGTGTGTGTGTGTGTATCTAGCTATTGTCGTTCTCTTGTGAGGCAGACTTGAAAATCTGACATAATGTGTTCTCTGTCAGAGCTCAAGAAGTAGGCTATATTCACTGGAAAATGACCACAATATTTTGTCATGTCATATTTTAACATGTCCTCCTCACAACAGAACAATTGGATTCAGGTCAAAGATCTGCAAAGTATAGCTCTGTATAATTGAAACTAGTTTGAGCTCTTCATGTTGCAACGACACGTCTCTCTGTACACAGTTTATTGTAACTTAACACTTTATTGCTTTCTAGGAATCAACAGAACATGAACGATTCCATACATAACAGCTCGTCTCTCTACAATGTCTCTTCTGACATATTGCAACTCCATGTTAAAGTGCTCAGTGCCACTGCCTGTGCCATCAACCTCGCCTTGGGCGTCCCCACCAACATCTACGTGCTGTGGCTGATGGTGACAGGAACAAAGGCGGCGCTGGCCTCTGAATTCTTTTCTCTCAACTTGACCTTGGCTGAGAGCATTGGCAGCCTGCTTGGACTACTGTGGCTTCTGAACCGCTACGGCTACGCTTTTCAGGGCTTTTTCAAAGGTGTTGACCTTTTCTTTTTCACTTTCGCGAGTGCGGGTCGTCCGCTTTTCCTGTGCCTCATCTGCGTGGAGCGTTACCTGGCTGTGGTGCACCCCGTAACCTATCTCAAGGCTAAACCCCTTAGGTATAAGGTGGCGTCCTCTGGGATGGCATGGCTCTCCATTCTCAGTGCGTCGATCAGTTGCCTACTGCTGAACGATTCCATCGTAACGCTGCACATGTGCACAGTTAGTTATTCCGTCTGTTTTGCCATTAAGATGTTCTGCTCGCTTGCCATTCTGTGGACTTTGAGAAGGAACGGGCCAGGAGAAAGACACAGCAGTGAGATGAACAACGTCAAGTTGAAGGCGTTTAGGATCGTTCTTGTGATCATGGCGTCCGTGGCAATCAACTACATCCCTACGCTGGTCTTCTTTGTTCGGTTTCATTCGATGGATCCGAATGAGCTCTTGTTTGCTAACTCATTCTTATTTTCATTGAGTGGAATTACAGGTTTTGTTAATCCCCTGCTTTACCTTCACAGAGTTGGGAAGATGTCTTGTGACTGTAGGGCAGGGTTCCCCAATTAGTTTTCCCCAAGGGCCGAATTATGTCTAGGGTACCAAGCCGAGGGCCACAACATTGCAGGGGCCGACGGCAGCGTTCCCGCTACTCCAGCGACTGCGACAGTTCAGATATCGTCGTTGTCGGGTGAAAATCTTGTATGTCCAAAATCATTCGTTTTGCATTTATCATTTTAAAAATTATTTAAACTAGTGAAAACAGCCGATCTACAAGCACACAACGCCTCGCACCACGAGGCGTTGTGTGCTTGTAGATCTGCTGTTTTCACTACTTTTGTGCGATGGCCTTGTATGATTTGCGAAAGAACGTACAAATTTGGAGAAACGAGATTTCCACCCGACAACGACGATATACTAGTGCTGTTGCTGCTCTTATACCACCATTATTACTGGGGTTGTTGTGGGCCAGACAGTAGCCCCCCGTGGGACGCAAATGGCCCGCGGGCCGCCTATTGGGGAACCCTGCTGTAGGGTCTACATTTAAAAAATGACAAATATTCAGTTAAAAAAATATATTACACTTTTTTTTATTAATCTAGTCATGGTCTATCTTTTTGACAAAAGTAAAAGAAATAGATAATTGCTCTTCTTTTACATTCATGTATAGTTCCATTGCAATTATTGTTTTAAGTGGAATACTCAAATAGCATTGCGGTACACAAAAGCATCTTTTTCTGCTTCTTTTGCTGCGTACTTCAAATAAACAATATTCAATATTAAATCATGTATTTTCCAGTGTATATATCTTGGTCAAATTATTTTTCATAGCTGCCACTGGAATGACTTTATCACTCTCTATTTGTATTTATTATTATACTCACCATCTGAGTGAGTTCTGTACTAATATTATAACTTATATACTGCAGCCCCTCCGTGCTGCAGTATATCTTTTGGATGTGCTTTACAGTTAACACAATTCTAAATGTACCTTTACATGACAGTGGAACGGCACCAGCAGTGCCAGAACTGCAGGGGCGTCACAAGGGGTAGGAAAGTGGGACTGAGTTACTAGGGCCCAAGGTGGTGGAGGGGCCTTAATTATTTTATACTTTAGCTATTGAAAAATAGCAGATATACAAGCTGACCGAGCTTGTAGATCTGCTATTTTTTAAAAGTCGTGAAAATGTGTGCAAATCTTTGAATATATGTATTTTTTAAACGAACATTTGTAACTAATAATAATAACAATAGTTAATAATAATAATGACCTACTCCTCCTGCGAGGGAAATTCAGTATTTGCAGCCCATCCCAGCTGCATCGCAGCCCACAAGGAGCGCGTGAGAAATTGGGGGTTAAGAGTCTTGCTCAGGGACACACATCGACATTGCTCTCCTGGCCGGGAATCGAACCAGGGACAACCATTCCCCAGGCAGGCTCCCTAACCATTCAGCTATGACAGCCCCTCAATTTTTGCTTCTGGGTGGTCCCTGGAACTAAATATTTTGAGATGGGGTTCCGTGGCCAAATACATATCATTTTGGGGGTCCTTCACATGAAAAGGTTTGAGCTCCACTGACATAGAAACATAGGTTTTTCAAAAAACCTCAGAAGGATTTGAAATATTCAAAGATTTTCATGATTTTTCAAAAATAGCAGATCTACAAGCTCGCAGCGCGGCAATCGGGCTGTGAGCTTGTATATCTGCTATTTTTCAATAGTTAAAGCACAGGGGCCCCGCAGTGAATCCTTGTACGCAGGGCCCAGAATTTCGTACGACACCACTGCAGAGCTGACAATTTGCAATGTGCCTTTTAACCTATAATGTACATTGGGTCGTTTCAAATTCAAAGCTTTGAGAGGATGAAACAAAATAATATGCTACTGTGTCCAAAACAGTGACTAATGGCTATTTTTTTTCATTTTTTTTCTGTTGCTGACCTAAAAGATAAAAAACTCTTATGCTATTCCTGGAACCTGCTCGTTTCTGCACTACGCAAAATTAGTGAAAGCCCTGCCAAGAGTGCTGTAAAAATGATATCCAATATAATGAACCAGATCCTTAGCTTCTCTGCCAATATCTACATCCTGCAGCTGACAGCATGAAGAACAGGAGTTCTGTGTGCATCTGAGAGTGAGTTCTGCACTATCAACCATCTGAGTGTTCTAATCTGTACTATCAACCAGCCAGTTTATGAGATAAACTCTTTGAGGCAGGGTCCAAGGATCCAAGGGGTACCAAATGGACCAGGGACGTGCTGGCCATTGGGAAAAGCGGGACAACTCCAAGTTTCAAATTTGTAGATTTTTTCGCAAAGCAAAGCCCTGCTTCATCATACAAGGCCATCGCACAAATGTAGTGAAAACAGCCGATCTACAAGCACACAACGCCTCGCACCGTGAGGCGTTGTGTGCTTGTAGATCGTCTGTTTTCACTAGTTTAAATCATTTTTTAAATGATAAATACAAAACAAACGGTTTTGGACATACAAGGTTTCCACCCGACAACGACAAACTATAACTCATGTACAGTAATTGGCCCACTGGCTTGTCACTTGTCATGATCTGAAATGGCAAATCTTTGAGTAGCGGCAGCGCTTAGCGCGCAATGAGGGCCTCTCCAACTCTTTTTCCCGGGCTGAATCAGGGGCCCAGCACATCCCTGAAATGGACCCTTCCAGTTCTGTAACTCTGAAAGTTAAACTCTTTCATGTTAGTCTGTCAGACAGATTCTGTGTGCGTGCGTGCGTGCGTGCGTGCGTGCGTGCATGCGTGCGTGTCTCTAACGCAGACTACACAACATTTAGTTCAACCTCTACCAGCACCTCC
>NC_137812.1:45165524-45190524 GCF_963921795.1 Nannobrachium achirus
AGGCTACACAACACCGAGTTGGACCTCTGATGTATGTTACATAGGCCTAATGTGTGTTTTTGCTATAATATTCAAACTCTACAAAGTAACGAGTAACTAAAGTTTTCTATATATTTCAATATTTGCCTCTGAGATGTAGTGGAGTAGAAGTAAAAGTACTGCAAATTGGAAATACTGTAGTAAAGCAAAGAAAAATACCTCAAAATTGTACTGTACAGTACAGTACAGTACTTGAGTAAGTGTACTTCATTACTTTACACCACTATTTCTGATGTATATTTGTATATACTGACCGACAGATTCTTTCTTAAAGAAGAAAGGGAAACTCCTCTGAGTTGGGCGTGGTCCTGTTTACCTTTGTGTGACATACTCTGTAATAAGTGAAAGGTGTTCAATATTAAATGCTGTTAGAGGGACCTCTTATTGAGACCAGCCATTATTTCCCCCGATTGTACCCCAGCTGTGCATGCTGACATTTGTGACAAGTAAATCCCTCATAATTGTGACGTATTGTTTCATGTTTTATACGCTGATCCAGAAAAGGTTGAGAACCATTAAACTACAGTATGACACTAACTCTAACCTTTTGTCATGGTCTGTTGCTCCTCTCAGCCCCTTTGACCTTGTTCTGCACCAGACATGTATTTCTCTCTGTCTCTCTCCTGTTCCTGTTCCCTGTTTAGTTCAGTCATGTTTCCCTGGTTGTCTACTTGTTCATTTCCCCAGCTCTACAAGTATGTTCGGTGTCTAGGTTTTGTAGTTCTTTTAGTCTGTTTCATTCCCAGGTGTCTCTTGCTGCAACAAACCCAGGTGTCTCCTGTTTGTGGTCCTCTCCAGTCTCCATGCATATACAGTATTGCCCTGCTTTCCCATGTTTTGCCTGCCATTTAAGATTTAGCTGCTCAGCCTCGTCTCTCCATTTAGGTTGTACTCTTCACTCACTGACCCCTTTGGTTTACAGTGGTGTAAAACATATATTCTATTTTTCTTCAGTATTTACAATGTTCAAAACGTATACCTTCCCCACTATCTCAGAGGAAAATATTATACTTTTACTCCACTACAATGATATAGTTACTTTGATTGTGGTTACACTTTAGCCGTATAATTTATTTCAGCCATTTGAAAATAGCAGGTCTACAAGCTCACAATGTAACTCAATGTGACGCATTGTGAGCTTGTAGATCGGCAATTTTCAAAAGATTTTTTTTTTACATTTTGAACTTGGGTACTTTAAGTATATTTCGATGCAGACACTTTTGTACTTTTACTCAAGTACATTTTGAATACAGAACTTCTACTTGTAACAGCTGTATTACTGTAACAGAGTATCTATATTACAGTCTTTTTTTTAATTATATATATACTAGAAGTTCGCGGCACTCACAGTTACGTTGTACTGCATAGTTGTGTACCTGTAGTGAGTAAGGAAGGTGTTGGTTTGAGCAATGAGTATGAATGATGCATGTGGACAATTGGGTATAAATGCATATTGGCAGTTGTTGATGAAAATGAGATAGCATTTGTTATTAGATGTCATGGTTTATTGTCATGTTGTAATATAGGACAGTGTTTGTTATATATATACAAATAAGAAAGGAAATAGTTCTAAAATTAAATGATATCCAGTAGTATGAACATCAACAGTGAAGCAGTAATTAGGAGCATCTGTGTTTTGTTTCAGGGGGAAATGGCAAAGATCTGTTGAAAAAGAAAGGTCATTTGTCAGTATGCATCCAGATAGTAGCAAATGCAAATCAATCAAAAGTGTGTGAGGTAGGCAAAATATAATGAGTGTGAAGTGTCTCTATAGCTGTAGTAACAGCAGAGTAAACTTTTTAATGAAGAAAAAGGCTGTTTGAATGATTGTCTTTGGCTAATTAAAGGAGTTTGCCATAAACAATGTTGTAAGTAATGCGTAATGCCCTTGCATTATCCACAATGAAAACTTTTACGGCACTCACGGCGCTGGCTCTCTTTCCCCTGGAGAAGGCTGTGTAGAGTTGACCATGAGCGAACACAGGTTGAGGCAAGTAGATGCCAACTCGTTCATTTTCTTGGCCCTGACCCATATTGATGGTGATATTGATTGATTGATTGCGGATAGGGTACTGTTGTGTAATGAAGGTGAAGGGACCTCTGTCATTGTGAGGTATTCTTTTGGAGGAAGATTTTGTTTTACCCCTGTTTGTGCCTACTGCAATCTCACATTCAATGACTTTGTCCATCATTGACCATAACCACCATTCTTTTTTCTTTTTTTTTAAAGACATGTTTTTTTTTTGGGGGGGGGGGGGGGGTTTCATGCCTTTATTGATAGGACAGTAGACAGGAAAAGGGGAGAGAGAGCAGCAAAGGTATTTATTTGGGATCGATCTGAGCCTATGTGGTATGCGCCTGGACCGGAATGGTGGATCATTACCACCATTCTGGTGCAATTCTTGAGAGTGCGGTCGGGACCTGCTTGCAGGTTTCTAAGCAGCATGACTGGTGCGCCTACTTTCAACTTGAGGTTATGATCAGGGATTCCAGAGGTTGTCAGTGATCCCTGATGACATCAGTAGGACTAAGGCTGTGCGTGTCAGTGTGACGTAAATCGCTTATGTGCCCATAGATTGCATGTCGCCCTGAGGTGTCTTACTAGTACATACAGTAGGTTATATATAGCCTATAGCCGGATGCACCATGGTGGATTCGAACCCACAACCTCCGTGGAGGTGGGCAGGGACTCACTGTGCCCCCCAGCACTTCCAATACATTGCAGTATTGATTATTTTACATGTGAGTACTTCTCCCATCACTTTTGGTTTGTTATCTGTAACATACGTGCAAGTACTATGACAGTAACACTAACCTCTGGCTTGCCATCTGTAACATACACTTGCAAAACCAGTAAGACTCCCTAATCGGGAGATAAGTGACCGTCAGGTCACAGTATACAAAAAGAGGCCTGTAAGTGGCATTGGTTCCACCCACAAGTTTGTGCGACAAACGGTTGATGAGTAAAGCCAAATAAAGTTTCGGCCAATCAGAGGAGGGGGCGGGGCAAAGTTAAACCAATAAGCCAAATAAAGTTTGGGCCAATCAGAGGAGGGGGCGGAGCTAAGTTAAACCAATTAAGGTGAAGGACTCATAATCAAGTCAATTGACACCAGCCACAAGTTTGCACGACAAACTGTTGATGAGTAAAGCCAAATAAAGTTTCGGCCAATCAGAGGAGGGGCGGGGCTAAGTTAAACCAATGAAGGTGAAGGACTGTTGGAGCAGCAGGAGTCGGTGGTCCCCGGGAATTCCCTGTGAGCAGCCCAGTTGGGGTGTTGATTTGGTCATTTTTGCACTATTTGGCGGCGGTGGCAGGGGGTCCCTGGGGGTCCGTGTAGGTCCGGGGGTCCTGAAGGTTGTGGTTTGGCAGGCAAGGAGTGTGTGTAGAAAATTTCACATGGATAGGGGCAACGATGGCGGAGATATGAGTAGGGCAAAAGTGTGACGTGACGTGACAGACAGTAGGACGGACAGACAGGCGGTGGAGGTTTTGATAGTAAATGCGACCTGACCGTCGCAATCACCAAGTACATATTACTAAAGTGTATACTGACTCCCACCCTATCGATATGCAACTCCAAAAGCGAAACGTGTTACGGTTTAGCAGCAGCTTACAGTATGCCTGCAGTCAGTGTAGAGGCTCCAAGTTTGACCTTCATTTTTATATCTTTTCTAACCACAGCCATCCCCTCTGACCACAATTTAATCAAATACTTAATTTTACAGTGCTGACGATCTACCGTGGCATTTGTAAAGCTTGCAAGCGAAATAAGATTCATGAATTCTTTTATTGTATTATAATTAGAGACATGCAAGTACATTGAAGACCAAAGCATGCCAAATTTTAGTAATTTAGTGTTCGAAAGTGAAAACAGTCCAGCGTACTTACTTACTTAAGTGGAACATAAGGCTGCGACTTCTGCTTCCATCTGGTACTATCCAGTGCAGCATGTTGTTGATATGATTATTTGGATCGGGATCAAAGGAAACTTGATCGGGACAACAGATTATTACTATTTGTTTATTTGTTTAATAAATTCACTTGAGGGAATGAAGCAGAAAACGTTTTTATTTATTTTAATCTTTATTTACCCAGCTTGCTGCGTACAAGTTCAGTTGCTCAGCGACACCCCTGCACATTAGGGCATTCAGTGCCTTCGTCCAGGGCACTTACTGTAAGTGCTGTTAGGGTAAGTGCCAATGGTGTCCAGTCACATCCCCACCCAGATTTTATCTGTCGGTCTGAGGGAATGTGACCGTGAACCTTTCTGTCACAAGCTCGCTTCTCTAACCTTTAGGCCACCGCTTTCCCCAAATGTGGACGTTGCAAATTGTGCGATATGCTGGATGTCTGCAATGCAAGTTTCAGTATTCTCTTTAAAATTAACTGCTTGTACATACCGTATACAAGCAGTTCATGACAAATACTCAAAGTAATTGAATGTTAGGCCAACCGGACGGCCATCGGCATAATGACCCTCTTTCTGTTAAACATGCGTAATTATTCAGCTTAGAATATCTTGTTACAGCTGTCAAGATACA
Source organism: Nannobrachium achirus (assembly GCF_963921795.1). Lineage (NCBI taxonomy): Eukaryota > Metazoa > Chordata > Actinopteri > Myctophiformes > Myctophidae > Nannobrachium > Nannobrachium achirus. The sequence continues at coordinate 45,170,109 of NC_137812.1, forward strand.
CTTGAGCCAAAACTGAAGTTCATATGCATGTGTATTTACATTTACTGTAATCCATTTGTAACAAATTCATACTTATTCAGTAGTTCATTGTAAAGACCAGGGGTCTTCAATGTTTTGGCCAAGGCCAAGGAACCCTTAGCTGAGAGAGAGATGAAGCAGGGACCCCCAGATTCCATATAGTTTCATCGTTTGACAGCACAATCAACAGTGTATTTTGGATTCATGTCAATTTGTTTTATCAGATATGTAACCACTTGAACCGTCAATACTTAATAAACTTGACCTTTCACTCTGTACTTAGTCTGCTCTTTTCTCTCCTCTACACCAAACCTCTTTGCCGAAAAATAGCCGATCTACAAGCTCACAACGCCTCGAGCTTGTAGATCTGCTATTTTTGGCTAAAGTTCTCAGAATATAGACGTTAAAAAAAGGAGAAAAAAAGTTTCTATCAAACAAAGATTTGAAGGACCCCCTGTAGTAACTCTGAGGACCCGCCAGAGGTCCCGGACCCCCTGTTGAAGACCCCTGGTATAGACATTGGGTAATAATAACATAGATCAGAAACTTGAAAGCAATGTGGGACTACAGTCTTTTCCCCAGGGACTCTCTACTTGCTAGACTTTCCAATCAATCTGTGCTTTCGACTGTATTACCACATAATGATATTACTTAGACACAAATCAAGGCAATATAAAGTTCACTGTGGTAAATTACATTTCAAGGTCACTACAATTTGATTTTCATATTGTACTGAAACTAATGGAAACAATCATCTTCCTGGAGGAAGGTAGGGAAAACTGTAAGGAAATGTAAAGTACTAGAGAGGTTTGGGCCGCTACAGGGCCCTAACGTCTACATCGCACTGCATATCTGACCGATATGTCTGAGTAACAGACCAATTTGTTTTACAAACATTGAGGCTGGACACATAGGTGACTGTTTCATATAATCAATTCCCAACAGATCCTCAAACATGTTGTTTTGGGGAGTGTTGGTTTCAGTTCATTCAGCCTCCTCTGTGTGTTGGCTGGTGAGGCGCACCTAACGAGACATATACTAATACTTCATCCCGCAATGGTATTGCCGAGAAAAGCTGACATACAAGTTCACAACCGCGTCACTGCCTCGCGGATGCGACCGTTGTGAGCTTGGAGGTCCGCTATTCTCGGCCGTTCTCTGCGCGTGACAACATCGTGGGACGGAGCATAAATCAGGCCCCGACCAGCATGCGCATACTGGTTCTTGTCTGGAAATGTGTCGATAGTGTCGGGAACTTTGTCAGGCTACCCATTGTTCCCATCTGTCTTTCCCTTTTGTACCCATATGGAGATCTCTGTATCTGTCTACCTGTGTCCCTTTTATGCCCATATTTGGAGATATCTGCATCTGTCAGTCCTCGTCCCTTATGCTCATATGGAGATCCCTGATCTCATCAGTATATGAGTGGACACCAGCAGACTGGACACCGGCAGAATGACGTGGTCTGCCCGCCGGTCGGCCCTTCCACTAGCCAATTTGAATATTATTGTGTGTGTGTGTGTGTGTGTGTGTGTGTGTGTGTGTGTGTGTGTGTGTGTGTGTGTGTGTGTGTGTGTGTGTGCGTGTGCGTGTGCGTGTGTGTGTGTGCGTGCATGCGTGTGTGATGCATCTGTGCAGTAGTATTGATGTAGCAGTTCTTGTAGTTAGCGCATGTTGCATGCTGCTTCTGCTTGCTACTCTCTGCTAGTAGCTACCGTACTTCCACCAGCTAGCTCTCTTTGCAGGGGGTGAAAAGAGGTCTCCTCATACGACCAGGATTCCTGCCGTGTCTCCTCACCTGCATGGTACCTGAGTCCCAGGCTCAACTGTAATGTAGGCCCTACCTACATTGTTTCCCAAACAGTGGGCCGGGACCCATTTGTGGGTCACCGACCAATTTTTGTGAGTCATTTTTTATATCGTCGTTGTCGGGTGGAAACCAAACAACGACGTTTTTGTATTTACCGTTTTGTATTTATCATTTTAAAAATGATTTAAACTAGTGGAAACAGCCGATCTACAAGCACACAACGCCTCGCACCGCGAGGCGTTGTGTGCTTGTAGATCAGCTGTTTTCACTACTTTTGTGCAATGGCCTTGTATGATGAAGCAGGGCTTTACTTTGCAAAACAAATTACAAATTTGAAACTTGGAGATACGAGGTTTCTGCCCGACAGTGAGGATATATATCTATTAATATGTCTTCTTTTTATTATATTAAAAAACATTTCTATACATTTTAAAACAAACAACAAGTTTGGGAACCACTGCTGTAGGGGATCTCAGAGACAAGGCATGTAGGTTCACCGCTGTGTGGATACGTCCTGGTGACTTTCAACCACTGTCCCAGCAAAAAGCATGGGCGGATGCATGGGGCTCAACCCATCTGAGAGAAGGTCACTCCGAACACAAACCGTGACCTACATTCTACTCCCACCTGGCTCCACAGTGCCACATCATGTCACTTGAAGGAGTTAAGGGCAAATAAGGGCTGGCCTGGCCTTACTCTATTCCTAAGATATCCACAGTATGGCTGAGAGGAGTTGCAGCCCATAGCCCTCACGTAGCATTGTAATGACTAACAATGGGGAATCCAGTTATTGAAAATTCACTTTCAGAGAAGGGAGTCTGCAGTCATCCTGCAGCAGACAGTCCTGTTGATCCTCCCCCAGTGGACAGCTTTGACGATGAAAAGGTACTCGCGTGTTTTACTTAAAGGCCCGCTGATACGCCCTGAAATTTTAATAGTATACAGTAGGTCACGTGGTCTCGCTGAAAACGGCCTGAAATAGTCTGAAACTCAGTAATGCAATGTAGAAGTAGATGTCTGGAATTAAACATTTACTGGAGTAAAAGTACTGGCATAACAATATTCTTAAAGTAGAAAGTATTATTATGCCAAATGTTTTTTGCCAAAAGTTTTCCAAACGTATCAAATGTTTTAAAATCTTTTTGAAAATAGCAAATCTACAATGCATTGCCGAAATAAGTGGTTAATGTATGTTTTGTAATAATAATCATAATCTACAAAGTAACTAGTAACTAAGAAAATTATTAAAGTGGAGTAAAAGTACAATATTAGCCTTTGTACAAAACATTTGAAATACTCCAGTAAAGTAAAAAAAAAAAAGAAAATACCTCAGAATTGTACCTAAGTAGTACTTAGTTACGTTACACCTCTGCTGGAAAGGGAGACTTCATTCTGACGAAAGTTCATGGTCTAAATGCAATTGTCGGAGAACGGAAGCGTGTCGCTGTTATACTACATCTCATCTGTTCGACACCCGACTCTAACCCTCACCCTAACCTTAACCTCCGTGGAGTGAGTCGCTAACCCTCCGGTCGAAATGATGGACGTTCGCAAAAGCCACGCTCCCGGTCGGAGAACCATGCCAACACATTGGGGCCTTTTCCACCGGCAAAGAACCGGTTCCAGAACCAGTGCCGGTTCAACTTTCTTGGGAACCTTGGTTCATTCTTGCGAACCGGCTTGCTTTTCCACCAGATTGAACCAGAGCCAAGGATTTGGCTCTGGGACCACAAAAACCATGGATTTTGTGGTTCCGGTTCCGAACCAACTTTTACGGTTCGGAACCAACTCGGTTCTCGGTGGAAAAGCTCACCTCTGGTTCATCCCATAGGCGGGAGAAAGAACCCAAACAGGTTCTTTGCTGGTCGAAAAGCGCCCTAAGAGAAGAAGCGAGGTTGGAGGAGCTTGCACAGTGGTATACCAGCTGATGATCCCATCCTGTATAGAGATGCTTGTTCAGGCTGCTAGGGTTCATGGGTCAACAAACTCACCAGAGCAAAACCTTAAAGTCCTACTGAAATGATTTTTCTGTCATTTTCTGAACCAATCAGAATGTCCCAGCCCTTTAGGCGATGGGCTCTTGAAATCTGTTGCACGTGTTGCCTAGTGGCCCAGGCAGAGAGAGACGGCTAGTCGGCCACTTGTGCAGAATGTTTGTTACCAAGCTAAAATGTTTTCAGACATATATTTTAGTGTGCTGATTAAGTTTACATTGAGTAATACAGTCTGGACGTGAATGATATTCAAAACGGAGTAGTTCTGTAATTAAAATCAGCTGTGTTTGGAGGAATGTGCAACATTGGGAATCAAACTGGTGAATATGCAGTATGTTTTTGTTTGCAGGAAGTAATTATGATTGTCTTTTTATGGACTTTTGATATAAAAACACACAAAAAATGTATTTTTGGGGCATTTTAGTGTTGTATGCCAATATGATGACCACGGATATGCTCTAAAAGCGTGAAAAACCTATTTTTCATTTCACTTGGTCTTTAACGTGAGGACGAATGGAGGGCTCTGAATGACATGGTCAGCGTGTGGAAGTCCCTGGATCGGTGCTACACAGAACTGCATGCAAAACATGCCAAACATCAACCACAACAACAAGCATCTGTTTGGGCGGTTAAGCATCTTTTCTTCCCCTTTTTTCTTTTTACCACCATGAACATGACCTTTCCAGATTAGTATTCATTAAATCTGTCCAAGCGTTGAAGATAAGAAACCCTTTTTAATCCCCGGAGGGAAATTCAAGAGTCAAGAACCAAACCCAAGATAAATAAGAACATTGTCAATCAAAAATGTACAGTTAATATATAAATGAACATGATATCTATCTCCCATAGAATAAATTAGTCTATTGACATTGAGCACAGATGGATGTATGGTCTATCAACACAGTATATAGGAATTAATAAACAATAAATATACATATGAATGAATATATGTATAGACTGTCACGAAGAATATATGTACTGCTGAATATATCTAGTCTTGCAACAGACTGCTACATACTGTACCGTTGTGAAAAATAAACATTTGAATTACAAAAAAGCAGTGAGTATCTGGATGAAGATATCTTGTAGAATATATCAACGGTCGATGAGTGAATATAGCCTAAGTCTCAGCTGTTATCCTTAACAGGTGCCTGTCAAAGTTCGGGAGCGTACATCCTAGCAGTGTGCAAACGTGCCATGCAGGAGTAAGTCGTCAAAAGTTGATAGAAACAGATCAACAAGCAAGTGTTAAGGACTCATATATTTCAAATTAACAAGCAAACTGTTGCCTAGCTAGTTGGTAAATTCTGGAAGTGTGGTTCTGGTTGCATCATTATGCTCTCTGAATCACACAATCTTGCGTTTGAAAAGACTTTAGTCTCATTCTTGAGTCCCATGTTTGTTATGTTAACATGTAGTTTCATCCTCTCTTTCCGTCTGAGCCAGTTCAGTGCAGCTTCTGTGATGACTAAGACTAAAGAAGACTGTGTTTGCTACAGAGAACCCACACACAACCACCACTACCATAGCCACCTGCTTGCCATGAACAGAGTCTTTGTGGTTGTAGCGATTATCTCATCTGGCTTCGTGTCACGCATCGCACACTCTCCCCATCAAAGCATTGACCTCGTCTGTTTGAGGAGTGAAGCTTGTATCTTTATCTTGAACATGATACCTATGGCAGCTTTTCCAAGTTGGGGTGGAAAACACAGTTTAATTAAATATGTTGGCAGTGGCAATCATAGCTTTCCATTCATTTGCTATTGACTTGTTTCACTGCGCGTTGATATTTTCTGCTTCCTTTCCCATTTAATTTTTTTCATCTACAGTTTCCCATAAAACGAAATGTGTCTAGGAGAAGAAAAAGACGTACAATATGAAGGATAAAATTATTTTTAGAAAATGTGACACTGAATCAATACTTTACACTGGGCAAGCATGTTGATTTAATCGTGTCACACGCACACAGGCGCACGCATGCATGCACACACACAAGTGCGCACATATGCACACATGCACACACACGCACGAACGCACGCACGCGAGCACGCGCGCGCGCACACACACACACACACACAGAATCTAACCCACAATCAAAATGAAAAGGAAGAGTTTTGTATTGATAATCAATAGCAGCAGTGGCTGATGTATCATGGGCACCTGTTTAGCGTTGCAAAAGAAAGAGATGATAAAATTCCAATACCAGGGTTGATTCCCAGACTGACTAATTGGAACTTTAACTAGTTATTTTTGTGTCAATGCTCCACTATTGAGTTTGCCTGTAGACTACGAAATACAGAGGAAAATACTGTCTAACAGTTGTATTCTGAACGAAAGAAGGAAGCATTTAATTCTCAGTGCACACACGTGTTGGGGTAAACTAGTTGTGCCATTCTTAAGACAAATGGTCAATTTTTACATAAGTTTTACATAATATTTGTTTTGTTGGTATTGTATTACCACTTACACCCACCTGGGTATTGTGTTTGTTTGGTGTATTCAAAGGAGACAAATGCAAAGTAGCTGCTTAGTTCAGAGATGTGGTCGTGTTGCTTTGTTTTTTTGGAAGGAGAGACGAGGCAACAAGTGCAGCTGTGGGCTGGCCTGTTGGCAGCTGTATGCTAATGCCAGTGTCTTTGGAGTCAGTGCAAAGTGTTATATTGGCCAGGTTTCATTTCTTTCAGGCTTTGATTCTTCGAAAAAACTGTATTAAAAAAAACACACTATAAAGCGATTTTCTTTTAAATAATTATTAACAAGCCTAATGGAGATCTTCGGCAAGACTCTGGAGGCTGCACAGCCGCAGGCAAGCCTGCTGGCAGCTGTATGCTAAATAAATGCCATGTTCAGTTTCAGTTTGAGCCTTCATAGCCAGAGCATGGTCCGCTTTGCCTTTAAAGTTTGGGGTTCTTGAAATGCTGAGTTTTAATCACATGCTTCAGATGATCACTTCTAAAGAAATATTTGCTTTGCAGTAAGACTCCCTTTATTGAATGGCAAACGGTCTGCCTTTATTCAAATACGCAATACCATGTGTGTTACATTGATTTATTACCACACACACACACACAATGGATGCTATGACTCCATGCCAGTGTGCTCTAAGGCAGAGGTCTTCAACGTTTTCAGGCCAAGGACCCCTTAGTTGAGAGAGAGATGAAGCAGGGACCCCCACAACCTTTGCATAAATTACATATAGTTTAATCGTTTGACAGCACAATCATCAGTGTAATTTGGATCCATGTCAATTTGTGATTTCAGATATTTAACCACTTGAACCGTCAACACTTAATAAACTTGACCTTTCACTCTGTACTTAGTCTGCTCTTTTTCCCTCTACACCAAACCTTTTTGCCAAAAATAGCCGATCTACTTGTAGATCTGCTATTTTTGTCTAAAGTTCTATGGATGCTCGGGTTCAAGTGGTTAATATAAAAAAGGGGAAAACAAGGTTTCTATCACACAAAGATTTTGAGGACGTCCCTGTAGCAACTCTGAGGACCCCCTAGGGGTCCCGGACCCCCTGTTGAAGACCCCTGCTCTAAGGGGTTCAGTGTCTCGCTTAAGGATGCTTTGACACAAAGCCAGGAATCGAACCAGGACATTTCCAGTTCCAAAGCGGACACTTTACCTTCTGAGCCACAGCTGCCCGCATTGCCGATGCTCTCCTATACGTTTCCCCCTCTAACCTCTGGCTCCTCTTAATCCCCACTCTCTATTCCCGTTGCACCTCACACCATCCTCCCTCACTTCATTTTCCTCCCTGATCCTTTCTTGTCGTGTTCTTCCCCAACTTTTCCTCTAATCCTTTATAAAGTCCACCTTCCCCTTTCTCCCCTCTGCCTCAACCCCGTGCACCCTCCTCCTCCCTGCATATCTCTCTCTTCCTCTCTCTCTCTAGTCCTGCAGTGCTCTCTCCCTATCTCTCTTTCCCCTCCCTCCCAACGTCCCTATCATGGCTCTGTGATATGTAAATGTGCAGACAGCTGCTCTCATTCTCTGAGTTTTGAGCGTAATTAACGGCTCTGCGAACTGTGACTCATCTCAAACTAGGTGAGAGCTGCTCTGTCAGCCAATAAGCACAGTCTCAAACTTTCTATCTGGCTCTCTGTCTATCTCTCTTTTCATCCAATCATAAGATTATTTTTCTGCGACCATTAGAAAACTATTATGAATACCCTGCAATCACACACTGTACCATTATCATATACCCCTATAAATATTAATGTAAATAGTTTTAGGCTTGTCTCTCTTGCAATTAAGATTCAATAGTTTATTTGTTACATCCCATATGGTTTAATTCGGACCCTCTACAGCAGGGGTTCCCAAACTTTTTTGTCTCAGGGCACCCCATAAATATATTTTTTAATCCGAGGCACCCCTACATTATAACGGTTCGTTTTGTATTTATCATCTATAAAATGTACTTGATAAGATAAGAATTATGATACATAATTCATGATTTGTGTATGAGGCTCATATGACCATATAATATATATTATGAACTGAACTTACAGTATAGAGACCACATTTTTGTCGGATACTGTAGGTTCAGGCTAAATAGATTACAGGTCATAGTAACTTTGGTTGCCCTGGCTACGAAATCATGATATACTGTATGTGGAAAATTACCAACCCTACGTGTCCCTTTCTTCCTGTCACTTCCTTGTTATGATCTGGGAACCAATCAATGAGTCCCACGATTCTTACTGTCATAAACTGTACTCTTTATATACTGTTCTCCTCCATCTTGGAGGAGAGAGAGAATTATCAAGCTGCCGCAATGGTAGCTCACTGTCTGTCTTCCTTGTCTGCTCTCTTAAAATACAGCAATCTAAGATATACGTCCTTTGGTCTCTTTGTCTTATTTTAATTATGGATTTATAGATCCATATTTATCTTTAATAATTTATCTAATAATAATGGTCCTACGTCGCCGCATACAGTTTGTCAACATTGGCCGACTGAGGGACGGAGTGCTCAGGCTGTTTAGCCATGGTTCACTCTCTCCCCCGGTGGAACAATGTTGCAACACGTATGAAAAAGTACAAGCCAGGAAAATCTCTACATTGCTGTATTTTCAGACAAAGGTTTTTATTGGACAACAGTGTTATCTTATTTTGGATTAATGTGGACCCGTGTGGACATCCGGGAGCAGCGGACCGTGTTGGACCATCGGACACAAGAGGTTGGATACTCCCCCGGTCCCTGTCTGCGCCTGGATCACTGCGCCTGTCAAATTCCTAAGTTATTAAGATAAGTACATATTTACTTAATCCCCGTAACGTGTTGTGTCTTTGAATTTTGAATTAACGATGTTAATGTAATGATAATTGATATGATTTGTGAATTATGTTCTCCCTCCGTTGGAGGAGTCGGAAAGCTCCTAAATAATGTTTTCGTTTGACACGCGTTGTAAATTAATCCTTATCTAGACAGAATGGTCGTAAAACTCTTTGTTTCATCTTACAACGTTTTAAGGGTGGTGCGCAACTCCCTATTCTATTTTTGATCTATTTATCTGTTTGGTTTCTCTCCCTCTCATTGCCATGAGGAAGAGACAAATATTTTCAGACTTTTAACTTTTTCGGTACAGTCGTTGTCTTTTGTCTGGACCCACAAGTGAATTTGCAACTCATCTTGTTGCATGGTCATTATTTGTTGGGCTTATAACCTAGGGTGAGTACTTCTAGTCTGCCTGAATTTAACGTGTACTTCTAGTCAGTTGTGGTTATAGCTTGTTTGTCTGGACCCTATGAAGGGTCAGTATTTGTCAGTTTGTTACTGTTATGTTCACTGTACCGATAATACTGTGTTTACTCTACGCCTCTCACTCCCTCGCTTGCCCTCGCGAAGCAGAGTGGGGGAGTCAGAAGCAATATGTTTATCTTTAAGACCGTTTTTATGGACCAGTTCTGTTTTCTGTAATATTAAGTACTTTTAAGAAGTTTTAAAATGTCTCTGAGAAATTAAAGTTAAGATTTAAGATTAAGAATAACTAACTCAAATTATTGATGTCTAAATTAATTTAAACTATTGTAATGTTAAGATTTTTACCTAATGTTAAGTTTTAAAAACCTACCAGAGGATTCTGGCTGTGTCTGAGTATAAATTGTCATTTATTTGATGACTTCTCTGTGAGAATGAGTTTGCCGCACTGTATGTGTGAGGGCGTGCACGAGTTTTGGGGAAGTGCGTGTGCGTGGTGTTCTGAGAGAGTGTGAGGGTGTGCTTGCCGGCGCCGCCCCCCCCTCCCTCATCTTGTCAACCCCCCCCCAACTCTGTGTCTCTGACCCGGTATATGAGCGTGTGCGTGCGTGCGTGCACTTGTGTGTGTGTGTGTCTGTCTGAGTGCAGCGTATGTGTGCCTGTGTGGCTAGAAGACATCTGCAGCCTTCAAGGTCAGATGGTCTGTGTGTGAGAATTGTTTTGGGAACATGTCTCTGTTTAGACCTCCCTTTCTCCTAGTTTTCGTCAACATTAAATTGTTTTCTGTCTAAAGTATTTTGTTGATGTTCTATCCTGTCTTGTTATGAATACATTTAAGAACAAGAATTGACACAGTCAATATATAAGCTGGTCAGATGAAAAAAAAAATGTTTTTTGAAAAAAAAAAATGTTTTTTGAAAAAAAAAAGTTTTGGAAAAAAATGTTTTTTGGAGAAAAAAAAAGTTTTGAAAAAACTCGGGCGTGCTCAAACAACAGTAATAACTGCGTATTACCTTACTGTACTTTACTGTACTGTATACTGTACCTCACTGTACTGTACTGTACATATTCTGTGTTCTATATCTATGAAGTCTGTGTTCTAGATCTATGAATTTTGTCACTCCCCCCCCCCCCCGTGTATGTGTGTGTGTGTGTGTGTGTGTGTGTGTGTGTGTGTGTGTGTGTGTGTGTGTGTGTGTGTGTGTGTGTGTGTGTGTGTGTGTGTGACTTTTACTTATAACTGAGTACATCTACAGTGCAGTATTGATACTTTTAAGATACTTTTAAAAAAACAAGTGTAAAACATTTGAGTACTTTTTCCAACAGCTACTTTCCCCCATAGCCTGGAGGACTCCTGCTAAGTTTGCAGTTGCCATATAGCCTATTACTCTATAAATCTATCTGTGATGTCTGATTTTACTAAAACTAGCATGCTTATTAGGCAGTAGTGGGAAAAGTACTCGCATTCTTTACTTAAGTATCATACAAGTGGAAGACTTGTATTCAAAATTTACTTGAGTACAAGTATAAAAAGTATTTGTATTGAAATGTACCAAAAGCAGAAAGTACACATTATGCAGAATGCAACCAAGGTGTTCAAATAAGTGTATTGATTGTACGCTATTTTCCAAAATCTTGTCTTGTGACACAAAAGTTTCCTTTTCTTTGATGATTGTTAGCCATATGGTTTAAACCCTAAAGTTAACTTGTTGCATTTATGTGGTCCACCCTCTGTTCTCAAAGAAAGGGAGATGTAAGGAGTGCCTTTATTTTGTAGTAACCGGATGTGACGACGTACACAGGACGCGGGAGATGGACCTGGGAGGTTGTGCTCTACCGCAGTATTGACTAGCCTGTTGCTTCACACTGCTGAGTTACACTGCTGTGTTGTTGCTGCTCATTTGTTTAATAAATACAAGACTTCGGATTACGTCGTTGTACGAGCCTGATAAGAGTAACTTGACATGCAGCAGCTACTCGGACCAGTAAACTACCGAATGCAAATGTTATATGGACGTTTATTTCAGCCACCAGGAAATAGACGGAGCCGCTCCAGCCAGAGAAACCATTTCATTACGACCGCAATAGTTTTGTGCTTGTCATTTCGCCAAGGTGATTCATGTTTGTTTTCTCTGCTGTCATAGTGTTCTGTACTATTGCAACTTTTAGCCAAATATGTCTATATACATATGTATAGTAGCACTTTATCCAACGTCTGTGCATGTTTCTTCTTTCCCCACCTCACGTCCACTTGGCAGATCGATGGGCTGCGTTGTCGACTCAACATTGTAATAATAATAAAACACAACTTCTCAAACTCATGCATTACTCTTTATTTCTACGAACATACTGTCATGTTTCATTGTCATTAGAGTATAGTCTGGACTACACTTTTAGAAAACGTGCTGTGCATTATTTAACATTCTGCTACTGTTCGAACTTTGCTGTCTAGAATCTGCGACATGCTCTGAGCTTGTAGGTCTGCTATTTTCGGCACAAAGCGACGTTTTGATACAAAGCATGAATTAGACTGTCCCAGAAGTGCAATTAGAAATCACACAAGTGCATTGTTGTTAGCATTTGACAAGCTATGCATGTAAGCAAGCAACAGATGGCCCGATTGGGCTTGGTCTAATAGCTGGATCTTGCAATGAAAACGTCCATGATGGCTACTATTTACGACACTCAGGCACTTAACTACACAATCTATACTTCCATAACTTATGCCAGCATGTCCATTTTTATCATGGGCATACAGATATTACCAGAGACAAATCTGCAAGCCCTAAATCTATGCTAACCTACTAGTGCATACTAAGCTCACAACGTGTCGCATCTGTACTTTTACTTTTGTGTCGCATCTGTACTTTTACTTTTGGTACTTTAAGTATAGAAAGCTTATTCTGGCTGCTTCAAAAGTGTAATAAATGAACTCAATGTTTTAAAACCTACAAAACAACCCTAATATTAAGAAAATTGGACATTAACTGGCTGGCGTACTGTTCAGTCCAGTTGGTGGCGGTAATGCACCTTTAAGGTTACACCAACCACCAATAAACCCCAAAGAAAAGAAGAAGCAGCAACCAGGAAGACCAGGCGATCGCTTTAGTTGGTTTGTTCTTTGCTAGCACCTAGCACCCATACATGGCTAAACCGTTTGCCACAACAACAAAAAAAGCAGATACACGGTTAAAATTAATCTTTCTCCTCCGGCAATTGGACTTCATTTGGAAAGCTGAGTCGTAAATGTATTGTATCTGTGGTCATGTTTGCCCTTTTTTCACTGTGCATTGTCTCGTATAATAGTCTGTTTCATAATGATTTCGTATTGGTTCTTTGTCATCACAACTTGTTAACATCTGTATGTTACCAAACACCTAGCTATACATAGCCTCGGTATAAAATGCAAAAGACGTTAGGACTGAGTGATTATACAGTTGACGTAGTTTCTCATTTGGCCGCATAGTCAGCCCCGGTCAGCCCTCACAACAACAAAAGCCAGCCATGTATGGTGTTTTCGGATGTTTTTCGCTAACGTAATGCTTTTAAACACATTTGTATTTGGAAAAGTATATTGAGATGACGATGATGATGACTGCTCAATGTTCCCATAATGCTTTGAATGAACGTGACAAAGTGAACATATAACTGACTGACTATTGTGGGATGTAATCTGCAGTAGACGCCTGTGAATGTCCTGTCTATTCCTTATATTATTTACATTTTCCCCTTATGTAAGGGGACCTACATTAACATTGCTTCATCACATTTAACTAAAACATGAACGCCACAGAAGATGCGCGTCCGCCACAACCACCGTGAGGAGTCCTGCTGTTATATGACCGCCCGCCCATCTCCGTCTTCCGTGGGTACAAGCACATCAGCATTGGACAGTGGTTATAATCGTCCTGCTGCGACATGACGGGCCGAACGGACCTCCGATGGAACTCGACCATCACACACCGTCTTGGTTCTTTTAATGTTGTCTGACAATGACAAATTACTCTGCCTATAGAAAGACTACACACCTTAACGCTCAATGATGCCAGACGTTTTTATAGCCTCGGATGTAATGGTGTGTTGCAAAACAGTGGACTAATTCAATCAATATGGGATGTTATGATAGTGTACAATTGCTTGGCTAACTGCAGTAAGCTAGCGTGTTAGCATGCGGCAGTCATGTTTTCATCTTTTTAACATGACAAAAGACGCCTGTAGCAAGTTTGAAGTTGCCTTAGAGCCTATTACTCTATAAATCTATCTGTGATGTCTGATTGTACTAAAACTAGCATGCTTATTAGGCAGTAGTGGGAAAAGTACTCGCATTCTTTACTTAAGTATCATGCAATACTGCAATGTCAGTGGAAGTCTTGTATTCAAAATGTAGGATACTTGAGTACAAGTATAAAAAGTATTTGTATTAAAAGGTACCAAAAGCAGAAAGTACGCATTATGCAGAACTTAATGTAACCAAGGTGTTCAAATAAGTGTATTGATTGTAGGCATTTTCCAAAATCTTGTGGTATTTCACTGCTACATATCGTTCTAAATATATGCTTTCTTGTCATTTAGTACAATGAATGTGTTACCGTGTCTCTAGAAATGTGCTCAAAGACTCGCATTGGTTCATTCATTACATCGTTTTTGCTCTGTTTCATTTGATATTAAAATGCAACTCGAATTAATCTACTGTGTGGACACTGATCAGATGACAGGAAGAAGCAGCTCATCAATGAATGTACTTTGTGTTGCTTTTGTAAATTGTGTAGGGTACGATATTTTCATGACTTCACACCAAAGCCCATATCATGGTCATAGAGTTAAATCATTGACAACTTGCATACTCGTTCAGTTCATATGGTATGCAGATGGTGTGACACATCACCTACTACAGCCTACAACGATGCCCAGGGCAACACTGCATATTGTCTATAAATGGCTCACAGTTTAAATAACGTACGGTTTATTTGGACAATCATCTGTAACAGATGAAGTATAATTAAATACGACGTGATTAACGTTTGTTTGACATCCTCATCACAATTACATTGGATGCATCGCGTTGATTAAAGTGAATGGCTGCTATAGTTTTGCTAGTTTTCATCACCTAATCACCTTCCTTTCATAACCTAATCTCTACGTTTAGAATTGAAAGAAGAAAAATAATGTTAATGTTAGTATGAAGCTAATTATAAAGCTTAAATGGATGATGATGTCAACAATGACTTGTGAAAATCAAAGAATGATAGCCGATCTACAAGCAATCATACAAACATTTTGTACTTTGATGCCAATACTTTTGTACTTTTACTCAAGTATAGACCTCTCTTTTCTTCTGTTTCATTTATCACAAGCAGGCTGGCCACAGGCACCGCCTCAGTGTGAAGGAATGGTGCTCCCTGCTGGACAAAATATTTCATTACAGCAGTACAGGTCTGGAGGGCCTGGCCAATGGATCATGAGCTCGGTGACCATGTGACATGGACAGCCAATGGGCAAATAGGTCGCCTAGGTCCCCTGAATGTCTCAGGACAATGTAATCTGTTTAAAGAGCTGGTCCTGCTGACCAGCTAAAAACTTCATTACCCATAAATCTCTTGTTTTGAAACTTCCTGTTCTCTTGTTACCATAACAACCTTTAGACCCCATTGTTGAGAAGGACAAGGTCGCTTCTCGCCCTTAAGGCGTATTACTGGTACTAGACACAGTGTCTAGCAACTCTCCCCATTCCCGACTGGTACTGTATAGTGCCCTTTTCATTGATTTAAATAATTTAAATTATTTTATTTAACTTCTATGTCACATCTATATTGATGTGCCAAAACGGGGGAGTGTTTAAGGATTAATATATTTTAATTTTGATTTGTTTTTGATTCATTTAATTTGGTTTTTCATTGATTTAAGATTTATGATTTCAATTTTAAACTTAATTTGAAATATTTCTGTTTACATGGGCTGAGGCGGAGACTGGATGGAGAGGAATGCAGTGTGGGGAAGGAGAATCGGGTCACTGGAAAACCACCTGACTGAGGCGGAGTGCAGACGAACCACAACCTGAGGCCAGGCCAGCAGTGCATGCCATCCCACCGCATCGGCACGAGTCAATCGTGCCTGGTCGGTGAGTTTCTGTTGCACTGTTGAAGTTATGCCATGTAGTACAAACACTACCTGAAGAATTAAGTTGTCGTGAACAAATAAACTGGCCAAAGGTTCTCTGCTCCGTAGGAAACACCTGAAAGAAGAGACCCAGAAGAACCCACAGCTTCTGCATGTCCTCACCGCCGTCTCTCCATGCCCCACCGTCATCATCGTCATCCGATCACTGGACTTATGGACTTTTTAATTAATCTTTTATTTGTTTTCATTCTTTATTCTTTATTTGTTTATTCAATTTTAATTCTGTCTCCATTCATCTGTAAAAAACGATGAAATATTTTTATTTGGTGTCATGTCTCTTTAACTTTAAGGATTTATTACAGTTCCCTTTAAAAAAAACATTATTACAGTCCTTTTTGAAAATTTGAATTTCTAAATATTATCACTGTCTTCATATTATTATTATTATTATTACCCTGATGAAATGTTTAATGTGGAGGTCATATGAACCTCATACAAAAATTAAAGGGTAGATTGATAAGATAAGAATTATGATACATAATTCATGATTTGTGTATGAGGCTCATATGACCATATAATATATATTATGAACTGAACTTACAGTATAGAGACCACATTTTGGTCGGATACTGTAGGTTCAGGCTAAATAGATTACAGGTCATAGTAACTTTGGTTGCCCTGGCTACGAAATCATGATATACTGTATGTGGAAAATTACCAACCCTACGTGTCCCTTTCTTCCTGTCACTTCCTTGTTATGATCTGGGAACCAATCAATGAGTCCCACGATTCTTACTGTCATAAACTGTACTCTTTATATACTGTTCTCCTCCATCTTGGAGGAGAGAGAGAATTATCAAGCTGCCGCAATGGTAGCTCACTGTCTGTCTTCCTTGTCTGCTCTCTTAAAATACAGCAATCTAAGATATACGTCCTTTGGTCTCTTTGTCTTATTTTAATTATGGATTTATAGATCCATATTTATCTTTAATAATTTATCTAATAGTACTAAACGAGTGAAAACAGCAGATCTACAAGCACACAACGCCTCGCATCGCGAGGCGTTGCTAGATTGGCTGTTTTCACTAGTTTGTGCAACAGAGGTTTCTGTCTGACAGTAATGATATTTTAGTGATTATGTTGCAAGGAAAACGTTGAGATAATAGCCATTCTGGTTAGAACTGACTGAAAATAACTTTGTACTTCAAGTTTAAAATGATACTACATATTTCTTCAAGTGTTCAAATAAATTCCAAATATTATCAAATGATCTCGCGGCACCCCTGGACTGCCGTCGCGGCACCCCAGGGTGTCCCGTCACCCACTTTAAAAACCCCTGCTCTACAGTATTATAGCAACACTTAGTAAAGTAAAGAAATCAAACCCAAAACCCATTTACTTTGAATTATGACCCAAACGGCACTCCATACATACTTGCTCACCCAGGCCGCCACTGGTCACCTAGCAGGAGGGACGTGTGTGCGGCGGCCGCCGGTCCTACCTGCCGGTCCTGTTCTGTGCCTGTCGCGGCAATTCCGCGGCAGGCACCGATGCCGGGAAGTGTATTCGCTCTTTCTGGGAGGCCAGTGGTATTGCAGTTGATGCTCAGGCTACATACAGACACAAACACATAGGGGGAGAGCGGGGTAAACTGAGACACCGGGTAAACTGAGACACTCCATTTATCTTGGCAATGGAACACATTTGTGGTCATGTGACCATTATATTTTCAAGCCCTTTGAATTTCCCACTTGCCATGAAGAGAGAAAGCTGATAGTGCTGTAGAAAACATGCTTTTTTCACAAAAATGTGTTTTTTGCATGTAAAAGTAAATTTTCTTGCTGTCACATAATCAACTGTTGTGTCAAAGCAAATTGATGCAGGGACAATATTTTATATCATACATGTTGATGAACTACCAACTTATAAATCCATGTGATAGATGCTAGCTGAAGATTACCCTGAATTGATAAAAATATCCCTTTTCCCAAAATGTGGCTGTAGGGTAAAGTGAGACAATTGCTTCGGGGTAAAGTGAGACACTATCTCACATTATCCCAACATGATAGACATGGAGATAGCTGTAAAAACCTGATTAAAGGGTGTACCAAACTTTTCTCAGTTGATTCTTATGCAATTTTCCCTGTAGAACCCATTTCTGATATATATTTTTATGTGTCGTGCATAATTAATCAGCTAATTAGCATATTGTACTAAATTTGCTAATTATCTCATTAGTTATGCACAATACAACAATATACTTTGCGGAAATGCATTCTACAAGAGAAATTACATACAGATCAACCGAGGAAAGTTTGGTAAACACTTCTATCAACTTTTATAGGGTTTTTAGTTTTTCCTTCTGCCCATGTGTCACATTATTTGACACATGGGTGGAAATGACAGGACAATTTTGTGTTGTGCATATTTAACCTGGTTAACTGGGTTTTTGTGTTTTAATGGTAGTTTTAACGTGAAAAAAGTGAGTGGATCACTTTACCCCGTTGATTCTCTGGTCTGTCTCAGTTTACCCCGGTCCTGGGGTAAACTGAGACACAAGACCACTTTTTTTAAAACAATCATATTTTCTCTGCCTTTTGTCTTGAATATGTTCTGATAACTTCCATTGTTAGGAAACATCCCAAATTACTGGTAAATGTGTACATTTTTACTGATATATCTTTTAATTCGCCTATAGGGGAGAAAATGTAAAAAGTGTCTCAGTTTACCCCGCTCTCCCCTACATACATGCATAGCCAACATATTCTCATCACGCCAAGGAGACGGTGTGACCACCGCTCAAACATGTGTGCGCGCGTGTGTGGTAGGTAGACAGTCAACAAGCCTTTTGTCTGCATAATTGAAAAATTCCATCTGAATACCCTCTGATCTCCCACAAATGTCGTGCCAATCTACGAGCTCGTAGATTAGAAGTATTAAATGGGGTTAAAGCTGTTTGACTGTTCCTTATTTTGGTGTGGAGCCCAGGGACGTGCTGGCCATTGGGAAAAGCGGGACAACTCCCGAAAGGCCGGTTCATTCCCGGGCCGGTCCAGGCCGGCCATTAGGAAAAAAAATCAATTGTTCCATTTTGGGGGCTGGGCGGCCAACAAAGTAAATCGTCACTGTCGGGCAGAATCCTTGTATCTCCAAGTTTCAAATGTGTACATTTTTTCGAAAAGCAAAGCCCTGCTTCATCATACAAGGCCGTCGCACAAAAGTAGTGAAAACAGCAGATATACAAGCTCACAACGTGTGCTTGTAGATCGGCTGTTTTCACTAGTTTAAATCATTTTTAAAATGATAAATACAAAACAAACGGTTTTGGACATAAAAGGTTTCCACCCGACAACGACGAAATATAACTCATGTAATTGGCCCACTGGCTTGTCACTTTGTCACAAATCTTTGAGTAGCAGCAGCGCTAATAGAGAGAGATCTCTCGCTATAGAGCGCAATGTGGGCCTCTCCAACTCTTTTTTCCCGGGCTGAATCAGGGGCCCAGCACGTCCCTGGTGGAGCCCCTGGAACCCCCTCAAGGACCCCTGGGGGAACCAGGGAGAGTGTTTTCTGCTGGTGATTCAGTCCGAGTGTATCAAAGGGTGCGTTCGTAAATGCGCCCTGTTTGTGGTTAGGGTTAGGGGTTATGGTTAGGTTTAGGCATAGTTTTACTGAGGTTAGGGTTAGGGTTAGGCATAGTTTTACTGAGGTTAGGGTTAGGATTAGGGTTAGGTTTAGGCACTCACTACACTAAGCACACACCCGGTGCGCATTTCCGAACGCACCCTTTGATACACTCGGACTGAAACACCAGAGGAAAACACCATCCCAGGGGAACCAGGTGTCCTGTCTGTGCTCTCATCTCTTCTCTGCAACATGCATCCTGTGGTAAACCCTTGACCCTTGACCCATGGGTCACACTATTGTCTTTAATGCAGGTTATCAATCAACATGGGGAAATCAGCCCAGTGCAAAACATATACCGTAATTGCCGGACTATTAAGCCGCGGCTTTATTTCCATGTTTTGAACCCTGCGGCTTATACAACGGTGCGGCTTATATAGAGATTTTTACAGCTAACGGCCAGTTAGTACTTTTACATTGGTCTTTAACAAGGATTTATATATAGATTCTTACAGCTAACGGCCACCAGGGGCGCTCTAGCGGGAATACGGGGATACACCTGCGGCTTATAGTCAGGTGCGGCTTATATATGTAAACATTTGTTTTTTGTTCTAAATTTAGCTGGTGCGGCTTATATTCAGGTGCGGCTTATGGTCCAGCAATTACGGTAATCAGAGATCTCCTTCACTGCTACTTCAAGGCTCTCTGTGGATGGAAACCTTTGGCATTTCTAGTAGTGTTAAGTACACAACATGAAGTTTGCATAACCTTTGACATGTCAGCACTCTGCAGGCAGCAACCATGTCCATCTAGATTCTACTGACAGGTGTGTTGATTTGACTACGCTAATTACCCGTGACAAAGGTTACACAATCCACAGGGCAGACAGAACTACTGCACTGGTAAGCGCTTCAATTCAAATCGCTTACTCAAAGCACATTCTAAATAGCATTCATAAGAAGTGCTACTACGCATGCAAATTAAAAGGAAAATCTAGGGCAAAAGGTAATCATATATTAATCCTTCCAACTGTATCTAATGTAATACTCTTGATTTTTTGCTTTACAAGAAAATCTTGATCTTGATCCGCCTGTAAAGCTCTCTCTTTCTCACTCTCTAACACTCTCTCTCTCTCTCTCTCTCT
>NC_137812.1:45193024-45223024 GCF_963921795.1 Nannobrachium achirus
AACACGCATGACGAATGACGCTTTGTTCTTTTCTTTTTAATTACAGGGGAGAAAAGAGGAGCATCTGACAAGAGAATAAAAGAGGAGAAGAGAAGGGGGGGAGGAAACAAGGGAGGAGATGAAGGACGAGTGGGAGGAGATCGAGGGAAGGAGAAGAGGGTGGTAAGAAAAGGATAGCTGAAAAGTATAATAACGTGTCACGCTGTATGGAGGCCAGCCAAGACACATGCTGTGTATAATCTGTGGTGTCTTTCTGCTGAGCCGGTTGTTGTAGCATTAAAAACATAATGCTGAATGTGTGACACTGTCTGCCTTGCTTTTACAAATACAGCCATAGGGGATGGATAATGAAGATGGACAGATGTGGAGTTTATATAGAGGTTCAATATGCAAGATTCAAAGATTGTATTTGTTACACCCCATATAAGGTCCACAAAATGCCCAAAGTGCTTTGATTGGAATTTAATACAATATTCACACAGCTCTGATGGTGTAATTCAGTATTAGGTTTACAAGAAATGGGAACTTTGAGCAACTCAGACACTCGGCACGGTGCACAGTAAAACCCTGAGAGTGTTTGTGTAACATTGAGTTTCAGATGGATGAATTAACACTGAGGATCTTATACAGTCTTAGATTTTAGATCTGTAGGAACTACTGGTCCAAAAAGAAATTGATGAATGTTCTTGACAGTTTGACTTTGAACATAATTGGCCAATACAGTAATTTAAAAAGAAAATCAAGAGAATAGACCGAATCGGAAACGCAATAAGAGAGGCCCTGCCACACAAACTATTACTAGGCTATTTGTCATGACATTCCATGTTTGCCCTTTGCAGAGAGAAGCTAAATTGATTGAATTGATTAACGAATTACCTAATTGACCCATTGACTTATTGACTGACTTAGGGAAGTATCTTTTCATGTTGCTGTCTTTCAGAAACACATGTTCAACTTTAGATTACCGGTACATGAGTGAGCTTCCAATTGGACAAAGTACTTAAGATTGGACACATACTGTATATGCATGCATATAGGTATGATAACACATTTACATGCCCGTACACACACACCCAAGCACAAACACGCCTGCAATACAGAACATGCACAGTGCACTCTGTACACGAGTGGCCTATATCACAAAAATACTCAAATGAGCCCACACACATACAGTACATCTTGATACATGGGTGCACAAATGTAACACTGACGCATATACACATTTCATCCCACATACTCTGTAAATAGAGAGCAGGATGTTGCAGACATTTGGGCGCTTGTGCAAACAAGCAATGCTCTCAAAAAAGCAAGACAGCGAGATGGAAAAAGAGAGAGAGAGAGATAGAGAGAGAGAGAGAGAGAGAGAGAGAGAGAGAGAGAAAGCGGGGACGAGAGGACAGAGGAGACAGGGAGAGAGAAGGGACGGGGAGAGATTGTGAATGGGTGCTGAGGGCACAGTAGGTGGACAGATGAAGTGGTGACTCAGGAGTGAGATATCACCAAAACAATGGATTCAGCACTTGGAACTATATTCTGTTCTTTTCCCCCCCTCTCATTCTTTCGAGGGACAGGGAGGCTAACTTTGGAGAGACGCACATCTCTCCCTGACCCTCACCCTTTCTCTACTCTCCCCCATCCATCTTCTCTCATCCTTTCCTGTTTTCTCTGGTTTTCTCCTCCATTCAATCAATCCTTCCATCTGACCTTATGCGGTGTTGTTATAACTTGGTTGGTGCTCGGTGGCAGCGAATAGTTGCGACAAAGAAAAGGTGGGAATAGTAGAGAGACGAGAGGCTCTTCGGTAAATGCAGAAAGGCAGCATTTTTTACCTGGAATCGCTTTTACACAGCCGGACCAGGACCAATTAAATACACAAAGGCATCCAGATACGTGTTTTGTCAGTTTCTATACAATGTCAGCAAATTGCAATACCCAGGACAACAGTTAACTCCCGGAAATGATAAATAAAAGGAATAAAGAACAATAAATCTCAAATGGACAAAGTACTGTAGACTCCAGGCTCATACACAGATTGATTTTCACAAAATGAATGTACGGTTCATGATTCCACCCGCTCTAAGCAATCCTGTTCTTTTTTTGCACCTGAGATCCTGCGACGTCACCCGCTGCACTCTCTACTTCCCATCCTTTCTCCCTAATGCCTGATGTATACTTGTTTGGTGTCCTGCACTAAAAATAGCAGATCTACAAGCCCACACAACGCATCGCTGCTATGGGTTGTGAGCTTGACCAGCGAACAACTAAGTATAACCTGCTGCAACTCCCTCAGCGGCGATATCTGTGTGTGTGTGTGTGTGTGTGTGTGTGTGTGTGCGTTTGTATTTATGGGTTTATGCAAATAGGTTTAGCATATTATTAAGGGCTGAAGCTAATGAGAACATTTTACAATGGTCTAATTTTGTCTAATGCTGCATGCCTCACTGCACGTGTGTGTGTGTGTGTGTGTGTGTGTGTGTGTGTGTGTGTGTGTGTGTGTGTGTGTGTGTGTGTGCACGCGTGTGTGTGTGTGTGCACGCACTCACGTGCGTGCAGAGACAGGTGCTCTGAAGTCAGAGTAGAGCCCCACCAGCTGCAACCCGTTTCATAATCAAGACATCTACATATACTCAGCCCTGCCACTTCCATGATGCCAGTTCATAGCCTCTGCTCAAGCCATCTGCTCTGAACCTGGTTCCTGTCTGCAGTCCCTTGGCTCGTCAGCCCTGCTCCGCTGCCCTACTACACCCCTGCTCAATTTGGCATCCTTGAACCCCACTCTGGTTCACCTGCTTACCCAGCACCAATTCCCCTTGCCCGAGCTTCAGCAGAAGTTCCTGGTTCTCAGCAAGGAAGGTTAGGCAGGAACAGACAACACCCGGAAGTTGGCACACCATAGGACACCGCCATGACACTTTTGGGTGGCGGAAGTGACGAAGTGCACATAGACGCTAATGTTATTTTGGGTGGCACTTACGCCACCCAAAGTGTCATGGCGGATGGCCATGGAGCCTAAAATGACGTTGGTGACTGTTCTTGCTGAGACCTTCTTTGGTTCTCAGCTACCACCCACCACCTCTGCTGTGGTTCCCAGCTACCACCCACCACCTCTGCTGTGGTTCTCAGCTACCACCCACCACCTCTGCTGTGGTTCTCAGCTACCAGCCTGAGCCTCTGGTCTGGTTCCCAGCTACGACCCGAGCCTCCGCTGTGGTTCCCAGGCAGCCACACAGGGCGAGACCTGCAACTGAGAGTGTCTAACTGGAAGTCTGGAAGTACCACCCAAGGAAGTTCCCTGGGCATGAAACCTGTGTGCTGTGTTGTGATTGGTTAAAGAAAAAAGACAACTTCCGGGGGAAGTGCATATGACGTAAGTCCCGCCCCAAAACATACAAAGTTACATTAGGTCGCTAGAAGGCTTTTCTCCACCGGAGAAAAGAAAATGCTGGCAACAAGATTAATATCCAGCTACCAGCATGTTCTCCACTCTAGTTCCCAGCTACCAGACGGAACATTCCATGGAACTGCACCCCATCTACTTCATATGTTATACCTAAGAGATAAAAAATAAACAGAAAACGGGTCCAAACAAGAAAACTAAGTGCTTTGCATTAAAAGAAAACAAGATGAAACTTAAAAAGAAAACGGCTACAATTTGTTAAATTTGAATCAGAATCATCTTCATTGACACTGGTTTACAGGTATAAAGAGGGGGCCAGGGAGAACATGGAAAAAATCTAACATTAAATAAGCATGTCAAAGAGAACATACACATAGCATAAGACCATAAGCAGATAAAGTATTTACATAAGGTTAAAGGGATGGTTCACCCCCAAAATGATTTTTTTCCTATCGATTACTCACCCCATGCAGACTTTTTAGTTTTTTGTCACATTCCTAAGCCAATAACTTGAGGAGACTCTTTGTGTCTCCATAGGGAACAAAGCAGGCTCTTTGTGTCTCCATAGGGAACCATTGCTGGTCATCAAATTATTGGCTTAGGAATGCGACAAAAACATGAATTCAATTCTCCATGGGGTTAGTAATAGAAAAATATATATTTTTGGGTTAACTATCTCTTTAAAGGAGTAGTTCACCCCCAAAATGACCTTTTTCTATTGATTACTCACTTGAGTTCAATAATATCTTTAGGTTTTTAATCACATTCTTAATACAATAATTTGATTGTAATAAATTTACCCAAATTATTGATTTCGGATGGGTCTCCCGTAATCAATGGGGGTCAATGTACTATTATACATTTTTTGTCTTATGATTGTGACAAATACAAAAAAAAAATTATTGAACCAAAGTCTCCATGGCGTGAGTAATCAATAGAAAAAAAGTCATTTTGGGGGTGAACTACTCCTTTACGCATATAAGGTGTGAAAGTGGTAACACATGTGTAGGTCCACATAGCGGCACGTTGTGCATATGGAGGTAAAGAATCCACATGGCAGGCCAGGTCCACAGGGAAGGTCAAGTCCACACAGAGGAGCATCCACACATATGAAGGGAGGAAAAACAGTCCGCTTCAAAGTAAAGTGTTCCAGTTGACGGGCCAGCCTGGTGACAGGCGGTGATCAGGCCTTGCTCAGCAGTCTGATGGTAGCCTGGTGGAAGCTGTTCAGAAGTCTGCTGGTGTAGGACTGTGGACAGTCTGTGGCCGGGGCGGTGCATGTCCTGGATGTGGATGATACCGTCGGCTTTGACTTCTCATACGGCTCCTGGTGGGAGGGAAGCTCGAGCTCCCCTCCGCTTATGCACTCCACTGACCGCACCACCCGCTGCATAGTTTCTTAGCCGGGGAGCCACAGGCCAAAAATGAGAGAGGACCTGTGATTTCATGACATACTTAAAAATTTTGTTTTTTCTATTAATTTGGTCAATAAGGTACACAGAATGAGAGGCCTGCTCTGCCGGAAACATTGCGGAAAAAAAAGTCCCATCGACTTCACTATACAGGAAAAAAATACAAAAATAAATCTGCTTTAAGTAGCATGTGAGGGGTCAAACTAGCGAATGCTTGCAATGGATTCAGAATCATGAAGAACCCCTAGTTTGACCCCTCACATGCTAGTTAAAGCAGATTTATTTTTTGTATTTTTTCCTGTATAGTGAACTCGATTAACCTGACTTGCGTCAGATGGTGGCAGTAGTGCGTAGGCTACCGCTCTACTTTACCATCTGAGATCTCTCGGTGGGAGTTGATAACGCTCGTAAAGCCCCGGGCCGGACCAATCAGCGGCAGCTACGGGCAGGCTCTGAGTGGCTCTGAGCCAATAGTCTGATTGCAGACCACGTGGATGCAGACAGGCCAATATGAGTGGTTGGAGTTGGCACTCCCAGACTGTGACAGAGAGACGGCCACATCCAATCACCTGCTAAAGAATTTCAAAAAATGGCCCGCCCCTTACATCGAGTCTGCCGAGAGATCTCAGATGGTAAAGTAGAGCGGTAGCCTACGCACTACTGCCACCATCTGACGCAAGTCAGGTTAGAAGTCGATGGGACAGTGATACAAATGGCCATAACTTTTTTTCGCAATGTTTCCGGCAGAGCAGGCCTCTCATTCTGTGTACCTTAATGCCCAAATGAATAGAAAAAACTAAAATAAAAAGTATGTCATGACGTCACAGGTAAAACCCTATTCTTTGAGTTTTTGGGCCTGTGGCTCCCCGACTATCTTCTGTTTTCACAATTCTATTCAATTTTTATTAAAGTGTCAAATCATAAAGTTATCTCAAGACACTTTACATACTGTATATAGAGACCCAAGCAGAGACCCTACCCTGAGCAAGCAATTTTGCGACAGTGGTAGCGGAAAAACTGGAACGAAAACGAAACCCCTTAACTGGAAAAAAAAAAAAAAAAAAAAAACGTCGGGCAGACCCAGGGAGGCCGACTGCCTCGACCGTGTCAGGGGGACAGAAAGAGAGAGAGGGAAGGAGAGACAGAGATCCAGGCAAATACAAATAGTAACGGTAATAGTAAATAAAATTATAACAGTGCAAGATAGTATAAAATATAATATGGTCTAACAATAAATTTCATTTTTTGTACATTTACACACCCAGTATAGCATTAGCAGCAACATTTGGCACACTGGTAGTCAATCTATCATTTGGAATGATCAATCTGAATAACTGGCATATTAAAAAATATATATTTTTATTGTTAACAAAATTCTATGACACCATGTATGTGTGTATATAGCTTGTCTATTGTGTGTCACTGTCACCTATGAAGCACCACATCAGAAAAATGACAAGCAATTGAACAAAAACATGAAAATATAAAGTAAAGATAAATGCTGCAGCCAAAAAGGTCTCTATTTGGAAGGATGAAAACATAAATGACCAAACAGTACTAATTTGATTGACAGGGAAGGTCCCGAATCCAATCAAATAGGTACCGGATCCAATCAAATAGGTGCCGGATCCACCGGATCCAATCAAATAGGTGAGGGAGCTTGTTCCCCCTTGCTCCCCCACAAATTAAGCACTGAATACAGTAGCAATCCACAGCCGTGCTCCATGGAGGCCCAGTCCACAGTCACACTCTTGGTCTGCAGCTGAGGGTCCGTATTGTAATAGCAGTCCATGGAACCGTGGGAGACACAATAAACTCTGGGAAACGGACAATCAAAGTGGAATGGAAAATGAAATGAAATTGAAATAAAAAATGAACAGCACTATATTGACGAAGTTAAAAATATATTTTATGAGGGGACCGTACCTATGTTCCCCAGGTTCTGTTCCCCACTTACCCCCACAAAAAAGGTTCTATGTTCTCCACTCAACAAAAAAAATGTTCCATGTTCCCCACTCATTCATCCAAAAATGCAGGAAACATAACTAAACACACACAACGGAAAATAATGGGGAGACATTACGAATACTAGTGGGTCAGGGGGGAACTAGGGACATCTGGGCACCACATTTGTTTTATGACTGGGCATCTGGATGAGTGGGCACCTGGACATCTTGACACTAGGTAGGGACATGTGGGCATTTGGACGAGTGGGCACCTGGAAAAGTAGGCACTTAGGGGTGGAGACATCTGGGCACTAGGGGCACCTGGACAACTAGACACATGCCCAGATGTCCCACCATTTCCTGCATTTGAGCTGTAACATATACCTTTATTGGGGGTGGGGAACATAGATCCTTTTTTTGGTTGAGCGGGGAACATAGAACCTTTTTTGGTGGAAGGTGGGTGGGGAACATAGAACTTTGGGAACATAGAACCCTTTTTGGGGTGAAGTGGGGAACATAGAACCTGGGGAACATAGGGAGGACCCCGTTTTTTGAGCGCTCCAACATCTGGCTTTGTCCGTTTGTATGTACACGTAAGGCCTATGTATGTACAGTATGTATGACCCACACTTGGCTCACCGGCCGCAAGCTTTGCGGGACGCTTAATGAAATTAACATAAGCACTGCTCACTTCACACTGGGTGTGATTTTTACGTTTTTGTTTATAGATAGATTAAACTGAATCTGTCCCTCTAATCTCTTATGATTTATGGTGTTCCATAATTTGGGAGCATAGGCTAATTGACGAAAGCTGCATAATATATAGGTATGGGTTAAACTTAAAGGACGTTTTCACCACTTTTCAACCTATTTTCATATAATTGGTCCTCACTAATGTTATTGGATAATAGAAAATGCAGGCTTGTGTGGTAAAGACCAAGACTGGCTTTCCCACTTTTAACTCGTTTCATTATTTCTCACCATTTCTTGCTAGACATGTGGTCACAAACATTTCGAATACTCAGTATGTGCACTATTTGTGTGTTCAAATGTTTGTTTCAGTTGTCATTGTACCTAAATCATGCATATTCACCATATTAAGTCAGATTACAAATGACACGCTGTACAATTGTTTGGTTTAAAACACTGTTGTTGGTTTATTCAAAGCTCAGCATTGCTAACTCTCACATACTTACTTCCTGTTTGGTCCTCCAAAAGATTCACATGCTGTGTCCGGAGCTCAATTTATAGTGAGGAGTGGGGTGATTGGGAGTGTACCAACTAAGTGTGGCAGGGGAGTTTGTATGGGGACTAAAGCTTTTGTCTATAAATACTGTAAGATTTGTGTTAACTAAAATCATTAATAATACTTACCTTTATGGATTATTATGATTTACTTTGATTGTGAAAGGTTTTCTTGATTATGACACTTGAATTGAAGTTGAGTATTCCTTGAATTAAGGAATTGGTTTAAACCAATTAGGGGAGGAGTTCCCCCTCTACTTAAGGTCTTTTGAAAGCCATTGATTCAGTTACTCTTGTCTCTGTCTTGAGAGGGGGAAGTTGGGGCACAATGCTCTGAGAGGGCTCTGCCTTAACATAGTGTTGAAGTCTGTAGAACTTGCGCTTATGCCTGCTTTAGGTATTCCCTTTTGCATTTTTTGTCTATTTACTATTTTTACTACTCTACATTTTTGAATATTTTGTCCAAACCATCTTGCAAGAAGAAAATAAATCTTCATTTTTGAACTTCAGTTTCATCTTGGTCTGTACACCTGCCCTCATCAAAAAGAATCTTTTTTTTCTTTCAAAAATATTGTTTTTAAAAGAAATCTGTCAAACGATGATGTCACACTCACAAGATGATGTGTTTCTGAACTTCCTCCAGCTCTCCTAAGAGACTTGGACCGAGTAGAAAAGAATTGTTCTATTTTATTATGAACATAGTGAGGACCAATTATATGAAGATAGGTTGAAACGTGGCAAAGTCGTCCTTTTAAGCATAAGCCTGCACTAGAGGTCCTATGAATATGAAGGTTCTGACTGAGGGCTCTAAGCTTATTTTACCATCCTGCACTTGGGTTCCCGGCACTGGCCCGTAACATATAGCCTCTATCAGCTATCTAAAAAGCATTGATTCAGGATGTTTTGGATAATAACTTGAATGTCATAGCCCACTTAATAAGCCTTGCTATATCACCTAATGGACTCTCTGTCTGTCTTTCCATCTATCTCCCCCCCCCCCCCCCCCCCCTCTCTCTCTCTCTCTCTCTCTCTCTCTCTCTCTCTCTCTCTCTCTCGCCCATCTCTCCCCACTCTCTCTCTCTCTCTCTCTCTCTCTCCATCTCTCCCCACTCTCTCTCTTTCTCCATCTTTCTCTCTCTCCATCTCTCCCCACTCTCTCAGTCTCTCTCTCCATCTCTCCCCACTCTCTCAGTCTCTCTCCATCTCTCCCCACTCTCCCCACTCTCTCGTCTGTCTGTCTCTCTCTCTCTCTCTCTCTCTCTCTCTCTCTCTCTCTCTCTCTCTCTCTCTCTCTCTCTCCCCTCTCCCCCCCCCCCCTCCCCCCCGCGGTCCCGGAGCTTATCTCGGCGCGCATCGTCAGCAGCAGTTTGAAGTCAAATTTGACAGCCGCTCGGGAGAGAGGAGCCTCGCTGTGTTGGCTGGTCTGCATGGTCCCTCTCTCAGTCTCTCCTCTATACCCTTCCTCTCAAACGCGCTCATCCCATCTCCAACAAGCAGAGCAGAGGTACGGACGCTGCTCGCATCCCTGGAATCCTCCGGCAATGAGCAAACGACATGTTTATTTATTTATCCACTTTTTTGGGGGGCTTGGTTGGGGGGGGGGAGGAGGAGGTGACCTCGATTGGATGTAAGAGTAGCCTGACGTAGTGTGTGTGTGTGTGTGTGTGTGTGTGTGTGTGTGTGTGTGTGTGCGCGTGCGTGCGTGCGGTGCGTGCGTGTGCGTGTGTGCGCCTGCTACCTTTTCTCTTGCAGTTCATTCGGGTCCTCAGTCGGGACTGTGGGAGCGTTATATCTGATCGCTGTCTCCAACTTGGGTGAAGAAAGATAAGGGAACTCCTCGGGATTCTCCATACACCGTGCTTTTACCTCAACATTTCGGTGAGTTTAATGTGCACATTATTAATAATAATAATAATAGCGGGTGGGTTGCTGTACGAAAATGTTTGCACTTTAGTTATTTTATTTGTATCGTTTGTGTGTCTGAGCTTGTTTTTTTAATGAGCCTATAAGGGCGTAGACTAATTGATCACCTGTGCTGACCTGCTGTATAAGCCTATCATCATAGTGTGCCAATTTAGAAGATATGGACTAATTGTTTTCCCACGCTCAATTGTACAGGGTTTGTCCGACCGACGTATATTCCTTTCCCTTTGTAAAAACTGTAGGCTATAGACCTCTATAGCCTAATGAAGTTTACGGCTATCAAAGATCGTATTTTCCCCTGTATAAGTCAGTTTTTCCCAAACTATCATCATCAGTATTCTTCTCATCAGAGAGAGGAGAGGAGCGATGAGGGACTGACTGACTGACTGGGCGGAGATTAGCGGAGGAGTGTGAGAGAAGGAGAGAGAGAGAGAGAGAGAGCGAGAGAGAGAGAGAGAGAGAGAGAGAGAGAGAGAGAGAGAGAGAGAGAGAGGGAGCTGTTGAGGAAGCCCTCAGGGAAGAGACTCCTAGCTTTTCCCACTTTATGAGTATCATTTTAACTCGTCCTCTTATTTCCCCATAATGATGACATTGTGTTATACAGTTCAATAATAGTTCAAACCTATTACAGCCTCTATTATAGCATACTTAATATGCTATTATTGGCAGTCTCATTATCCTCATTATACTGCCTGATGATGATGATGACGCCCTATACTATAGGCCTACTGCTTTGTGCGTTAGGCAGAAATTTATGGGCCCATTTTGCTCGCTTTTATTGTCCTGTTTATCAATTAAGCCTGTCTATAATGGTGATATCACACTCCCTCCAACATAAAACATTACTCTCCCACTCACCATCCGTTAGCATCTCACCACCCACGTAGACACACACTGTCCAGAGTTGCTATTTGGTTATGTGCCACCATTTGCACTAATAGAGTCCCTACTTAATGTACTGACAAGTCTATCTGTCAGCCTGTGCACAACAGAGGGACTCTTAAAGGCTCATGAGGGCTGTCATCAAGGGCAGATTGAGGGGCCATAAAGACAGTGAGGATGTGTGACAAAACGCCTGGAGGTTGTGCAAGCAGTTTGCCAAAGTGTTTTATTGTCCAGGTACCGAGTGTACATAATTATGGCACTATGGAAGCATTATTCAGGAACTGTGTGTGTGTGTGTGTGTGTGTGTGTGTGTGTGTGTGTGTGTGTGTGTGTGTGTGTGTGTGTGTGTGTGTGTGTCCGTGTTAGGGATGGGGATGGGACGATAAGCGATATTATCGTTTATCGTGATAAAAAACACTCACGATAATCGTATCGCGGAGATTTAATTTATCGTGATATCGCCCTGCGTCATGCACTGGGATCAATTCAGCTTTTATTTGCCGAGCTGCATATCCGGTAACACTTAAACCCTCTATAATTGGTAAAAGGTACTAATATACGTACTTGATCTACAAGCTCACAATGCGTCGCAACGTGACGCGTTGTGAGCTTGTAGATCGTCTATTTTTTGGCAAATGTTCCGCCCCAGTAATAATGGATTTTGATTAGCGCGATAATATCGGAAATCACGATTTCTTTTGTCACAATAATCGTGATATGACATCTTCATATCATCCCATCCCTAGTGTGTGTGTGTGTGTGTGTGTGTGTGTATGTGTGTGTGTGTGTGTGTGTGTGTGTGCGTGCGTGCGTGCGTGCGTGCGTGCGCACACATGCGTGCGCAAATATATTCTCACTCATGTTCGCATGTGCATGCATGCGATGAAAGAATAAGAGCAAACGCACGACAGACGAGGGTGGATTATGCTAACTCCAAAGTATTGGAGGACAAAAGAAGAATACCCATGTAAGCAGTTTCTCTTTCAGCTTATATTTTGTCGGAGCTCTCGCTGATACACAGTGTTTATGCACTGCAAAACTCTGAGGGCTCACTTAACTCTGGGACCCTCCCTTACGGGTCCATTTGGTTACATTGGCACACTCTCAGAGTTACAAATGTTAACACAGAGGATTTTGACAGTGCGTGAAACAATAAGCACACTGCCGCTTATTTTAGCTTAGACATAATTTTTGCTTACAACAAAAGAGCCTAAGAGCATTGGCAATACAAGTCAGACCCCTGACTTGCCGAATAGTAATGTCAGCTCATGAATTAGGTGAAATAAGAGGAAAATCAGACACTGACTCATGTGCATTGTTTTCCTGTGAAACCTTTCATTTGAGCCTGTTTCTATTTGATATGCCCATTTATTGTGGTCATTCTGGCCTCATGTCATTCCCCATAGCGAGGTATCCAAGAAATTAACAATCCATGCACAGAACTCGACAAATAAAGAGGTTATGATTCCGGTTCAGAGCCGTGCAGTGGGCCAGTGGTTCTCAAAGTGGGGTCTGGGGACCCCCAGGGGTCCCCAGCAAAAGTAGTTAATATAGCATCACAGCAGATCTACAAGCTCACAGCTTGTCACTTTACTCACTGCAAGCGTGACTATCTGCTATTTTTGGACATTTTTGAAAAATATCTATAAGTATTGGAAAACCTTGAATAACGTTGACATTTGTAAACATATCTCTTCTCTTCTGGATGTCCCTGGCACCAAACATTTTCAGATGGGGGGGTCCGCCGCCAAATAGCCTACATATCATAAGTTTGAGAACTACTACCATAGGCTGACGGCAGGTGCTGAATTGGTGCACTAATTAACAGTCACATTGCTCACATGTAGCCAAAACACCAGTGAGCAATTAAATGTACACTCACAGTTTAGCTGAAATTGAAATCTGTAGTTAACAGGGCGGGGGGGGGGGGGGGGGGGGGGGGGTTTAAGAATAAGTCATCCCCGTTCATTAGTTCCCCTTCAGATCACTAACTGTGTGTCAAGTCAGTGGCAGTGTAGTTTCACACGCACCCAGGCAGGGCCTTCACTGTGGATTTGGAACCTACTGTAGCTGGGGGTGTCGTGTGAGCCGCCAATAGGGATGGGACGATAGGCGATATTATCGTTTATCGTGATAAAAAAACACTCGCGGTAATCTTATCGTGGAGATTTAATTTATCGTGATATCGTCCTCCGTCATGCACTGGGATCAATTCACCTTTTGTTTGCCGAGCTGCATATCCGGTACAACTCAAACCCTCTATATTGGTAAAAGGTACTTGTAATATACGTAGACTATTATCTTTTTTTCACTCTATCAAATGTCTCGCAATGTGTCGCAACGCAACACGTTGTGAGCTTGTAGATCGGCTATTTTTTGGCAAATGTTCCGCCTCAGGATAATGGATTTTGATAATCGCGATTTCTTTTGTCAAATATTTGTGATATGAAATTTTCATATCGTCCCATCCCTAGCCTCCAATTCATGAAAACAGAAAAATGGACCACCAGAGGTGACGTTTGGAGCGTCTGGCTCTATCCTCTGCCCTAGACGCTCAAAACAACACATTTGGTGGTAATATATCTCCATGGGAGCATGATACAGTGTGTGTGTGCCTGTGTACACTTAAGTGCTTATGTGTTGTTCTGTTCAGCAACTGATATCTTATCATTTGGAAGTGTGTGTCTTCGTAAAGGCTTTTCAAGGCTCCAGTTCGCACCTATTTTTAGCCATGCCACAATCAAATCCTCAGTGTTAATTTA
This sequence comes from Nannobrachium achirus, assembly GCF_963921795.1. Lineage (NCBI taxonomy): Eukaryota > Metazoa > Chordata > Actinopteri > Myctophiformes > Myctophidae > Nannobrachium > Nannobrachium achirus. The sequence goes on from NC_137812.1 coordinate 45,206,595, forward strand.
ACTCTGAGGGTGTAATACCGTAACTGAACCAACTGGACCTGCATGTATTTGGGAACATTTTTTACACTCTCAGAGGTGAATTAAGACCGATGATTTTACAGTGTCCTGCAGTGAAACAATCACACTGATAGGCTTCCACCAGGTGATAATAATCAGATGATGTATACTCCTGATGAGCTGACACGACGATGATGATGATGATAATGATGATAGTGATTATGGGGATCATGCTGATGATGAAGATATTGATGATACCACGGATGTCTCTGCAGCTGCTGCTGCTGTTGACGATGACGTGGCGTCATAACAAGCACTGTACTGTAAGCTTTTAGTACCATTTCCTGTGTAGAGGAGAAAAAAGAGCAGGGCTTGATCCTAGAAACATCATGGGACTAATAATACATTCATGCTGCTGCCGACAAAGAATGCATAAAGATGAACGTAATGTGGTTAGTTGAGATGATCTTCTTGGGATCTTGGTGTTGTTGAGAAGATGGTGTGATGGCGACATTGTTACTTACTGTCTTAAGAACATGACTGACTGTGTGACATGGCCAACCCAGATTTAGTGTGTGTGTGTGTGTATGTGTGTGTGTGTGTGTGTGTGTGTGTGTGTGTGTGTGTGTGTGTGTGTGTGTGCGTGTGCGTGTGCGTGCGTGTGCTTTATTTTTTATTCTTGCTTTTTTCTTATTCTTGATTTATTTGCACTGACTATGGACACTTATTTTTGGTCCTGCACTGTTGGGTTGTGTTGGTTGAATTGAGTACTATTGCTGTGTTGATATGGCGGTGAGATACTTGTGTTGCACTGACTAGCATTGACTGTTATGTACACTTTTGTTTGGCACTGTTTGTTAAGTTGTGCTTTGAGCATTGCTTTTTAGTGTGTGACGTGTCACTTATGAGCGTTGAATGTTTCTTGGTCGCTTTATGTATATATTCTTCTTTCTTTTTATGACAGCTTTTTTGACACTTATGTTTATATTCTTTTTTGTGCCTTGCTTTTTTTGACTGTACACAACAGTACTCTTTTTCTTTTTCTTACCTCTTTGTAACTTGTAACCTTTAACTGCTGTGCTGCCTCTGGGCAACTGAATTTCCCACGGGGGATAATAAAGGTATATCTGTGTGTGTGTGTGTGAGAGAGAGAGACTTATGGGTGAGTCATCTAGAAGTATGTATGTATGTATGTAGTATACAACAATATGTGCCACATGCACTTCGTCTGTCCATTGTCTGTCCATGACTTTCCATGGCTATTCTAGAAAACCACTACACCGGTCAGCATATTTCTTACGCGTGCACGATGCCAGCAGGCCAAGGAAGTCAGTCCCTGAATATGTTTGAATTTTTATGTGTGTTTCTTATTTTTCACCTTTTGTAAATTAAATTCATAATCTCAGATCCACCATCCCGCGGCTGATCCACCGCTAAGGCTTTCTTTTCTGGAGCTGTGTAGAACTCCATTTGGACGTAAATATGACGTCACAGGGAAGCAACGCCGTTACTGGTTAATGTTTGCTTGCTGTTCCTGTAGAAACACACCTACTACATCACATACATTATTGTCGTTGTCGGGTGAAAACCAGAACCGTTCGTTTTGCATAATCATTTTGAAAATGATTTAAACAACGCCTCGCACCGCGAGGCGTTGTGTGCTTGTAGATCTGCTGTTTTCACTACTTTTGTGCGACGGCCTTGTATGATGAAGCAGGGCTTTACTTCGCGAAAGAACATACATATTTGAAACTTGGAGATACAAGGTTTCCAACGACGCTATGCTCTTGTGCATATACCCTCCCAAAGTTTAGTTATGCAGAATCCCTTTGTTTACATATACAAATACATACATATAGTGAACATGTTCAATATGACAGTCAGCGCAGCTAACGTTCTTCCTAGTCTTATCAGCAAACAACATGCATCTGAGACACATTGAAGCCGACTTGAAAGTCACACTTTAGCTCTGTTGCGCGCTGTCACGTGCACCTGTGTGACACAGCCCCAAGCACACGTCTACGCGTACACTAACGCACACATACAGACGTTCATGCACGTACGTACACACACACACACACACACACACACACACACACACACACACACACACACACACACACACACACACACACACACACACACACACACACAGGAGCTGGGAGAACCCCGGTGTGCTGGCAACTCCTCAGAGAGCTGGTGATAACGATGTTGAAGTTAGTTAGGATTTTAGCTCGCGCCTCAACCCCATAACGCCCTTTCTAAATCTGATTCATCCTAAAATGAGATGGTTTTTTTTTCCAGGAGAAAAAGATGAAAATACTCTCTCTGAGAGAGAGAGAGAGAGAGAGAGAGAGAGAGAGAGACTCTCTCTCTCTCTCTCTCTCTCTCTCTCTCTCTCTCACACACACTCCCCTTTCTCCCTCTCATTTCTTTTGTCTCTCTCGCTTTGTTTTTCTCTCTCTACCTCTGCCTCTCACCATCTTTGTCTAACCCCCCACACTCCTCACGAAACCAGGTTGAGATCATCAGCACCCCTCCTTTTCTGTTACTCTTGTACTCTCACACACTCCCTGTTTCGCACATCCTCCATCCCCCCCCCCCATCGCACCTCAACGTGTTTCTTTTTAATTGAGATGCATTTCAACGTTGGTGCAAATGAGCTTTCTCTAACTCCAGTCTAAACTCGCTACCTGACTCTATATATAATTTATGTGTGTGTGTGTGTGTGTGTGTGTGTGTGTGTGTGTGTGTGTGTGTGTGTGTGTGTGTGTGTGTGTGTGTGTGTGTGTGTGTGTGTGTGTGTGTGTGTGTGTGTGTGTGTGTGTGTGTGCGTGCGTGCGTGCCACGTGAGTGTTTGTGTGTGTGCTTACACCTACTATACATGTGAATTCTCGAGTTTGCGTGCGTGTGTGTGTGTGTGCGTCTGCGCGTGGGTGTGTGCACGTGTGTGTGCATTTGCATGAGTGTGTGTGTGCGCATGCACACATGCTTTTGTACAAAGTGTACATGTGAATTCTCGTAGTGTATGAAGGTGCTACCGAATTTATTTGAATGTTGATTCCTTGCATCTTCTTTGACAACTCTAGTTCAAAAGTGTCACTCACTTTGAGTGCTGAACTTTCTCTGACTTGGAGAGTCTTCTGCATTTAAAATGTATCTTGTATACAAGTGGTTCCCAAACCTTTTCATAGGACCCTCAAATTATCTGTAATTGGCTACGGACCCCCATCTGAACATATTTTGTGCCAGGGACCTCCATACAAGATCTGTGTTGTTAAAATGTTTCAACATTCATCAGTTTCCCACATTTCTTAGCAGATCTAGAACGGGTTGTGAGCTTGCAGATCGGCTATTTTCAAATATCCAGTGTGGGGTTAAAGTGGTGATGTTGTTGTATCCTCCACTGTAGTATACATTCTATACAGCATTCAGTTATGTCTGCAAAGTTAGACTTATTCAGCATGTCTCCTGGCTAGAGGAACTGTCTTTCTCACCTGGTTTGTTTTTGGGATAGTTTGTTTTGACCGTTATGGATTGACGGGTAAAAAAAGACGGGTGACTGGACTAAAATACATTCCACCACTGCTAACTGGAGCTGTATCCCAGACAAGCGAGACCAGGTCATGACTGAGAGGAGAGTGGGGGTGAGAGAGAGTGGAGACCATGGACATAACTGTGTTGGCAGATGGTGTGTACTGTGTAGATTTCCTCTTGGGCTGGTGAATTATGAAGAATACCCAACAAAAAGCTTCTGTTATCTGTTTGTGATTCTGCATGAAGTGATACCTTTGTTTAAAGTATGTGCTTATTTATAATTTTTTAGAAGGTAAGAAAATCTGCCTGGCTGGCAAAAGAATATTCTTTGGCTTTGGCTGACAAGCCAAAAATGTTCGTTTGTTCCCTTGCAGTTTGTTGGTCTGACATCATAGTGAGGGATCAAACTAAAATGAATCGTTTCTCTGCCAATATTCCTAAGGGAAAGACACATTTATGAATCTTATAAAATACACATAAAAAACCCATAATACTAACAGAAAGCAATGCTTTGATAATTAATTGGTACTGTATATACGTACAGTATATATTCTGTTATATTTGACTTTGGAAAAGCTCAAAATTGGGTAGTAAGTACATAGTGCCAGGCACCCTGCCAGTGGCGTCAAGCTAAGGTATGGACTGGTGACATAGGTATGGACTGGTTGACACCAGTCATGTTGCCATACCTTAGCAACATCAGACATGATAGGCCTACATTTATTTTAAGAAGTACATTCTATTTTTCCCCAAGTTTCTACGGTTTCTTGGGCTGGATATGGCAGCCTGGAACAAGTGCAGCTAAACTTGGCATGTTAGTAAACGTGCCACAATTAACAATAATGAATTGCACCTGTGCAGCTGACCTGCGGAACCTGGGAATATACCATTTTTTGTATACCTTGTTAAAGTGACCATTTTGTTAAATTTTGCATTTGTAGTAATTTGACTGTAATTTAACAACATAATAGCCAGAACCAGAACTTTTATTTTCACCACTGGACCCAGGGTATGGCAGCTGCATACCCCTGCCATACCCAATTGACGCCCCTGCACCCTGCTACTTCTACATTGATGATCAGAAAATGATGAGGAAAGCCTTCTAGACGCATACTGTAATGGCTTGTACTAGTCAATAAGTATATCGTCTTTGTTGGGTGGAAACCTTGTATGTCCAAAACCGTTCCTTTTGTATTTATCATTTTAAAAACGATTTAAAATAGTGAAAACAGACGATCTACAAGCACACAACGCCTCGCACCGCAGGGCGTTGTGTGCTTGTAGATCGGCTGTTTTCACTACTTTTGTGCGACCGCCTTGTTTGATGAAGCAGGGCTTTACTTTGTGAAAGAACGTACACATTTGAAACTTGGAGATACGAGGTTTCTGCCCGACAACGACGATATGTAAATGAGTATAGTATGTAGTAGTACATCTATCTGAAAAGTATTTTATCCATAAACTACTCTAATGACTAAATAAGTAAATATTCAAGTAATTACAAATGAATTAACAAATTATTCAGAGAAAGAAACAAAACAAAAATTGCACCGTCAATATATTGAACTGTAAAATCTTACGCTCCAGTAACCACCGCAGGAGAACATTTTCCTCTTGGTCCAAAACTGCATGCCGTTTCCTCTCCACTGACGGGGTGTCATCACAGTAACACCTGTTATATTCTTGGATGAGCACAGTGTGGCTCACCAAAAATACCGATCTACAAGCTCACAACATTCCTCCTCGCGCCTGCGATCGGCTGTTCTTTCGCTGCGCGACACTGGCGCACGACTACGTATAAATCAGGCCTAGTTAGGCGACTGTTGGCATTCTGTGTATATGCTGTGCATGATGTACATGGTGTACAATGAGGGAGGGTGGTATAGTTGAGCTTCCAGTATGTTGAAAACTCACATTTCCTGGGCGGTCTCACTCAAGTATGTGTGTGTAAGTTGATATGTCTGTGTTCATGGTGTGGATATGTGTGTGTGTGTGTGTGTGTGTGTGCGTGTGTGCGTGCGTGCGTGCGTGCGTGCATGCGTGCGTGCGTGCGTGCGTGTGTGTGTGTGAGTGAGTGCGCGGCACACAAGATAGAGAGCAGTCGTTAGGGAGAGTGATGCTGACAGTGGGGTGACCTTGGGGCTCCCAGTCTTCCTCCTGTCGATGAAGAGGATGACTTAGTGCCTCCCTCCCCACCCATGATGGCTCATTTATTATCATTAGGCACACAGTCAAAAGACGCTGTTCGGGCCCTCAAGACGGAGTTGTATGTGTGTGTGTGTGTGTGTGTGTGTGTGTGTGTGTGTGTGTGTGTGTGTGTGTGTGTGTGTGTGTGTGTGTGTGTGTGTGTGTGTGTGTGTGTGTGATGTGTGTGTGTGTGTGTGTGTGTGTGCACGCGAGCGTGTGCAACTACGCATGTGGCACACACAGAGAGAGAGAGAGAAAGAGTAATAGATAGTAAAAACGAAGCAAAGATATGCCAGAGAGTGCATCGTGTTAAACAAATTCGGAGTTAATTTAACTCAGAGAGGGTTAAATAGACACGGAGTCTCTCCGCGTGGGACAGGAGACGGAAAAGGAAAGCCTCGTCTACCCTGCGAGTGCACCGCGCGTGGGCATATGTGTCTGTCATTGTGTGTTTGTCAGAGGCGTGTCTCCGCTCCTGTTATGTACCGACATACAGTATATGGCTGTATCTCCGAGGCAGTCGTCTTGCCTCAGGTTGCCTGTCACTCCACATCTGCCTCGGCCCGGTGCGTTCTCTCTCTCTCTCTCTCTAAGCTCCTGCTTCGACACCGCCGTGTAAATTACGGCAGAGGCAATAACCCTAACCCTACGTCACCCCCCCAGCCAGGCAGCCAGCCGGCAACTTGGGGCTGTATATGGTTACATCAGGAACGCACGGCTTGCTTTGCTATCGTTTCTCAGCGTGATGGATGGAGACTTCTCCGGGGCCAGTCAATACCCAATCTGAGAGCCACTGTCCTGATTTAACACGCTAAGACCAGGAACGCATCTGTGTAACCACTTTAACCATCATTTTCTATACTTTGGCTGTTCAAAAATAGCAGATATACAAGCTTGTAGATCTGCTATTTTTTGTGATTTTCTTTTGCAAATCTTTGAATATAACTTTTTAAAAGCGACCATTTGTAACTCAAATATTTGCTTCTGGGGGGTCCCTGGAACAACATATTTTGAGATGGGGTCGGTGGTCAAATACATATAATTCTAGGGGTCCTTGACATGAAAAAGTTTGAGAACCACTGATTTAGAAGAAGGATTCAGAAGACATTTATAGAATCGGGTCAAAAATATTCAAAGACTTGCACAAATGTTCACCATTTTTCAAAAATAGCAGATCTACAAGCTCGCAGCGTGGCACTCGGTGCCGCGCTGCGAGCTTGTAGATCTGCTATTTTTGATTAGCTAAAGCATAAAATAATGGTTAAAGCGGTCAAGTGACACGAGTGACACGGATGCGTCCTAAATGAATTAAGATACAGTAACGCCCAGGTGACACGCTCAGTGCAGCACCACTTTAATCACTACTAGCATCAACTCTACACTGGGACGTGTGTGTGTGTGTGTGTGTGTGTGTGTGTGTGTGTGTGTGTGTGTGTGTGTGTGTGTGTGTGTGTGTGTGTGTGTGTGTGTGTGTGTGTGTGTGTGTGTGTGTGTGTGTGTGTGTGTGTGTGTGTGTGGGGATGGGTGGTCGGCATAGTGTGTGTGTGTGCGTTTTGTGTTGGTATCTCACTCAGTCAACTACCACAGTAATCATGCTGGAGTCAGCAGCAGAGCCCATAATACACTCCTTTACAGAGCCGGCAATTCTCCGTGAGGTGAATTAAGCTGTTGGTCATTTAAGTCATCTAACAGTTTCAAGGAACTCACGTGAACGTGGAAAAGGCTATAGGAAAGTACCAGAGAGAGAAGAAAAGAGTTATTTGCGACTTCTCAGGGTCAAGAGACACTCTCTTTGCTTTTAAACGGTGGCCACGTAAACAAATGAACTGCACAGGTACCGTTAGTGCCTATTGAGATTGGCAGATTTCACCCAGGTTTTTTTGCCTCACTCACGTCACTTTGTCTGCTGACCTCACTCAGCAACGAAATAAACAGAAAATAAACAAAAATAAAACAATTCATAGGAGTGAATGCAGTGTGCACTGCATTGTAGTTTCAAATGCACTACATTGCAGGCACTTTTTTGAGAGTGAAAACATAAGAAGACACGTGTGACATGTGTGATCTTGGCAGTTTGCCCCCGAAAATGTGCCGATCTCAACAGGCACTAACAGTAATCGGGGTGCATAGTTATATACTGCATGTCAAATTAGACATATCGTCACTCTCGGCCAAAAACCTTGTATCTCCAAGTTTCAAATGTGTACGTTTTTTGGTAAAGTAAAGCCCTGCTTCATCATACAAGGTTGTCGCACAAAAGTAGTGAAAACAGCAGATCTACTCGCACCGCGAGGCGTTGTGTGCTTGTAGCTATTTTCACTGTTTTAAATCATTTCCAAAATGATAAATGCTAAACTAACTGTTTTGGACAAGGTTTCCACCCGACAACAACGATATATGTACATTGTTCATGGTTCTTTGTTGTCTGTTCTTCTCCATCCTCATAGGCTCCTCGTCGTCAGTGTGTGTGTACTGCTGCTCACAGCGTAAATAAAATAAAATAAAATGGCGAGGAGGTTGAGTTCTGCTGTGGGGCGACAAAAAAACATATTTAAGATGCATGGACGAAGGGAGGCGTTTTGGAATCCACACGACGACGCGCGGCCCAGAAAATTGTCTGCCCACTGTGTTTCAGATAACGGCAGCAGCATCATGTCAGGGAAAGCACTCTCACACAGACAACAAACACAAGTTAATCAGGGGGAAGATTGTTTGGCTTACCGTGAGTGTTCGATGGTTATCGCTACTTTATCAGTGGGTAATTTGTTTTCCTTGCGCCAAATTGTCCCACCGTGACACGCCATCATTCACGCACACACATGCTACTTGCGCACGCGTCGCGCACTTACGCACGAACACACACGCACGAACACACACACACACACACACACACACACACACACACACACACACACACACACACAGTGACACACACTCCCCCTCCCCGCCCCACCGGTCTGGCTGTTAGTCTAATTTATGAGGTGCCGTTAATTTGGCCTAAACGCTCGTTGCGAGACCTCCCTCCTCTCTCATCCCTTCATCCCCGCGTCCCTCCTCCTCTCTCTGCCGCTCATCACTCACTCGGCAGAGTAAATCAGAGGGGTGGTATTGCACAGCAGGCGATACACAGACTGGACACCTTGACTAATATACCAGTGTCCTTCTGCCTCTCTCTCTCTCTCTGTCTCTCTCACTCACTCTCTCTCTCTCTCTCTCTCTCTCTCTCTTCACTGTGCAAATCAGATTGGGCTCACGGCCCTCTCCTCTCCTCTCCTCTCCTCTCCTCTCCTCTCCTCTCCTCTCCTCTCCTCTCCTCTCCTCTCCTCTCCTCTAATTGCCTCACCATTCTTTTATATCGTCGTTGTCGGGCGGAAACCATGTATGTCCAAAACCGCCCGTTTTGTATTTATCATTTTGTGCTCGCTGAAAGGGAGAACACTATGTCTTCATTATCCTCATTATTTATCTATCAAGTTCTCCTCAAAACTGACGTAATCTATCAGTCAATTTCTCCCTAAAAAGTGACGTAATTAGTCAAGTTCTCCTCGACAGTACAAAGGCAGGGCCCTTAACCAATGAGGATCAGCTTTCTTGGTGACATCACTTTAGCCAATGAGGGAGCAGCGAGCCCACACTATTTCGTAGGAACAGTATTTCTAGTTTTAATAATGATTTAAAAGAGTGAAAATAGCAGATCTACAAGCACACACCGCCTCGCGTTTTGTGCGACAGTCTTGTATGATGAAGCAGGGCTTTACTTTACGAAAAAACGTACACATTTGAAACTTGGAGATACGAGATTTCTGCCCGACAGTGACGATATTGAATATTGTCTCTTCTCTCTCTCTCTCTGCATGTATCTTCTCCTCCTGCTCTCCTCCTGTATCTCTGTTTCTCTCCTCCTTCTCTTCGCTTACCTTCCCCAGGTTCTCCTCTCCTCTCCTCTCCTCTCCTCTCCTCTCCTCTCCTCTCCTCTCCTCTCCTCTCCTCTCCGCTCTTATCCCTCTTGTTCTCCTGTTGGGTGTAAATTTAGAACAGAAGCCATCGGAGGCCACTTCGTCTGTGTGTGTGCCTGACTGTGCGTGTGTGTGTGTGTGTGTGTGTGTGTGTGTGTGTGTGTGTGTGTGTGTGTGTGTGTGTGTGTGTGCGCATGTACTACTGTATTGTGTGCATGCCTGCGTGCACATTTGCCTGTGTGAGTGTATGTGTGTCGCGCGCGTACTGTGTGTGTGTGTGTGTGTGTGTGTGTGTGTGTGTGTGTGTGTGTGTGTGTGTGTGTGTGTGCGCGTGTGTGTGTGTGTGTGTGTGTGTGTGTGTGTGTGCGTGCGTGCGTGCGTGCGTGCGTGCGTGCGTGCGTGCGTGCGTGCGTGCGTGCGTGCGTGCGTGCGTGCGTGCGTGTATCTTGGAGAGAGAGAGAGGCAGAGGGACAGAAATACAACATGAAAGCTTCTCCTAGTCCCCATGCAGTGCTCAGATGGGGCTGATTAAAAACCTAAAACCTTGGTTTTCATCCACATTTAGCATTCACATAGAATCTCTCTCTCTCTCTTTCTTTCTTTCTTTCTCTCTCTCTCTCTCACACACTCACAGACACACACACACACATCCGCTTTTCCTCATTATCTTTCTCTTTATTTGTCGCTCTTACTGTCTCTGTCCAATCTTGTCTTAATGAATCTATCCCTTTCTCAGACACTCTGACGCGTGTGCATGCGCACGCACACACACACACACACGTGTGTGCACACACACACGCACACACACACACGCACACTCCCACACACTCCAGACAGACTGGCTGAAGGTGATTCTCTCCATTCCCCTGTCGCGGTGCATGGTGCAAGTGAACAGGGCGGGGGAGGGGTGGTGGGCGTCTCTGAGACTCCCCCGTCACTTTACGGCACATTGTTCCGTCTAATACCGAACACGCTGTACACACGGGATCAAACCCGCTGCCGCGCCCGCTCGCTGGAACACGCCGCGTACCCATACATCACTGTCCATCCTCGCTGTACGCCTCTCTCTCTCTCTCTCTCTTTCTCTGTCTCTCTCTCTCTCTCTCTCTCTCTCTCTCAGTGTGTCTCTCTTCCCTCCCCCACCCTCTCAGTTCTTTGGGTTTACTGTACCTGTACATTACTCTGAGAGTTGATTAGCTTTACGCTTTCTCTAGTCTAACTTTTGCGCACGCAGTTGATTTTGTTGTCCCGGCCTCCACCCAATTTTACCAAAAGAAATCTCCCTGAAAACTCCCCTGAAGACTTATAAGCTGCCTCTCGCTAACTACTGTACAACCACCCTTCTTTTCTTATCCTCTGCTAACACACACGAACACACACACACATACACACACACACACACACACACACACACACACACACACACACACACACACACACACACACACACACACTAGGGATGGGACAATATGAACATTTATTGTGACAAAAGAAATTGCGAATTACGATATTATCGCGATAATCAAAATCCATTATCCTGGGGCCGAACATTTGCCAAAAAATAGCCGATCTACAAGCTCACAACGCGTCGCGAAGACATTTGATAGAGAGTGTAAAAAAGACTGTATCAAGTTTGTATATTATAAGTACCTTTTACCAATTATAGAGGGTTTAAGTGGTACCGGATATGCAGCTCGGCAAATAAAAGGAGAATTGATCCCAGTGCATGACGGACGACGATATCACGATAAATGAAATCTCCACGATACGATTATCGTGAGTGTTTTTTATCACGATAAACGATAATATCGCGTATCGTTCCCATCCCTATAACACACACGCACACGCACACGCTTGCATGCAGCCATACTCTCCCTGTTTCCCCTCAGCTCCTCCTGCACCAGAAGCATCCAGAGTGTTAATTTAACTAGCGTGAGAGTGAACAAATGGGATTAAACGGACCCGTAATTTGATCCCATTTCCTCACACTCTTCGGGGCGACATTAACTCTGAGGATTCTCACAGTGGCCCCCGTGCCTCTGTGGACTACCTGCTGGCACGCACGCACCGTCAGAAGATGAAGCACAGCGCTATACCTCTGCCTTATTCCTCTGTGTATTATATAAACCCATGGTGGTTCCCATTAAGACACAACATCTTAGAAGCCTGTCTTCCCCCTACAGTAGGAATCACACACACTCTCTTTCTTTCTCTCTCCTGCTCTCTCTCTCTGTCTTTCTCCCACCATACCATCACACTAGCTCTCTCTCTCGCTCCCTCTATCTCTCTCTCTCTCTCTCTCTCTCTCTCTCTCTCACACACACACACACACACACACACACACACACACACACACACACACACACACACACACACACACACACACACACTCTCTCTCTCTCTTTCTCTCTGTCTTTGCTTTGGAACGGAGAGCGTACCTCTATCTCTAGAATGGAATAGAGGGAATATAATAAGAGCGTTTGGGAGGCTACACAGTACAAGCCTCAGTTAATGTATCCGCTTTGTAAGTCCAGTGTGAGAAGTTACACTCGGGGTGCATTGGTTGGTTCCATTTATACATTCTTGGAGTTAAATGGACAGTGATGATTTTACTGCATGTGTACATGACTTAGGAGACTACTATACAGGTACATTTGTACACGATTGATTGATTGATTGATTGATTGATTGATTGATTGATTCATTCATTCATTGACTGACTGACTTTATTAGAATTTTGCATATAGGAAAAGGGCACATGACAGTACAGTATATTGGTACAAGGTCAACTAAAAGGATAAACACCACAAGAAGGTTTTAGGGCTTGTTTACTGTAATTGAGGTCCTTTTTTAACTCAATACTTAGCATTAAGCAGTTGAGCCCTACTCCCAGTTAATAAACACAAACACAAACGAGTTAATAACACATGTTACTTTAACTATTGTAATAAGGTGTTGCAAAGGGAGCGTCTGTGTACGGTTTCTCCCATTTCCTTGATCTCCGCGCCTGCCTTCCAGAGGTTATTTGGAGTTTTGGGATTTTTTGTTTTAGAAATAATACTTCATCATAAAGAATGTAACATTTCTGAACAGTTTTGCATATCCTCACTGTCGGGCAGAAACCTTGTATCTCCAAGTTTCAAATGTGTATGTTCTTTCGCAAAGTAAAGCCCTGCTTCATCAGACAAGGCCGTCGCACAAAAGTAGTGAAATAAGCAGATCTACAAGCACACAACGCCTTGCGGTGCGAGGCGTTGTGTGCTTGTAGATCGGCTGTTTTCACTAGTTTAAATCATTTTAAAAATGATAAATGCAAAACGCACAGTTTTTGGACATACAAGGTTGGTTTCCACCCGACAACGAGGATATAGTCACAGACCCAGAATAGGGACACCATGGGAGAGAGTGGTGAAATGAGCGCTCTGGGTTTGACTGTATGTGTGGGACGGTATATATATGGATGACGACATCGGCATGGAAGAAAGCGTGGGTCAGCCATGGAGCGGCTCCATTCCCTTCCATTCCCTGGTGCAGATCCATCAACGGGCCGCATGCATCCTGGCGAGATGGCTGGGAGCCGGGCCAGCTGTCTGCGGCCGAGCCATCTCCATTCACCCTGTGTCTGTTCAGCCAGCCTCCACACAAGACGGATTGAGCCACCAGTCTGCTCACCCCTCCAGCCGCACCAATGTAATCAGACCTCAGCAGCCATAAACCACCGGCTATAGACACCCTGCCCAGCCCGCTGTCACACACACACACACACACACACACAGTCACACACACACGCACGCACACGCACACACACACACGCGCGCACACACACACACAAATGTGTGTGTTTTCTGTTGGTGCATCTCTGTGCGCTCCCGCACAAACTAATATTGCTCACGCACAATATGCTGTCTTCCACACTCACAGTCACACACACACACACTCATGCGCGCGCACAAGCATTAAAACGCATGCATCCCCCCCCCCCCCCTCCACCGCTTGGCTTTGCGAGGTGTCAGGTGTTGAGTAGTGGCCCTCCATAAGTTGAGGCTGTCTGCACTGGGAGCCCACCCAAACACGTCCCACACTGCCCGGGCACAACCGTCTGCCTGCCCTGGGGAAATCTTAATCACCACACCAAACTCATCCTGCTTCTAGTGTGTGTGTGTGGGCGTGCTTGCGTGCGTGCGTGTGCGCGTGTGACTCTGTGAGAGAGAGAGAGAGAGAGATGCATAGGTGTTCATCCAGCTCCTCCATGCAGTCTCTCTCAGTTGTGTCAGTCGCGCTGCGTCTCCGTTCCGTCGGAGTCTCTCCCTGTGCGTCTGTCGTCTGTTTGTCTCTCTTTATCTGGGTGTGTTGTTCTTCTCTTCTGCGCGATAACGCCTCCAAGTCCCTCGCTCTTAATGCGCCTGCCTTTCTTCCTTTGTCTCGTTCTCTCTCGCTCTCTCTCTCTCTCTCTCTCTCTCTCTCTCTCTCTCTCTCTCTCTCTCTCTCTCTCTCTCTAGTAGATAGTTGTGCTTTAGCAGATTTACTGCGCGAACCTGTCTGTCTCTGTCAGGTGTCGCTGCGGACGGATGGAGATGTAGAGATGGATAGAGGGAGAGAGAGAGAGATAGAGAGTCAGACAGCTGGAGGAGAGAGCATCACAGAGGGAGGAGAGGAGAGGGAGCAGGTATTACTATAGATCAGGGGTCTTCAACCCGGGGTCCGGCACCCCTAGGCGGTCCTCAGAGTTACTACAGGGGGCCGGCCGCCAAATCTTTGTGATAGGATCATTCTTTTAAATGAACAACTTGAACCCTCGCATCCCTATTCTGAGGAGAACTTTAGCCAAAAATAGCCGATCTACAAGCTCTCAACGCCTCGTGCTGCGAGGCGTTGAGAGCTTGTGGATCGGCTATTTTCAGCAAAGAGGTTTGGTGTAGAGGTCAAAAAGAGCAGACCAAATACAGAGTGAAAGGTCAAGTTTACTACGACGACTGAAGTGGCTAAATGTCTGAAAAAACGTTAACACGAATCCGACATAGACTGATGACGGTGCTGTCAAACAAGTCGATGAAAATCTGCAGAACGCATTCATACAATATGTAGAGGGGGCCCCTGTCTTCATCTCTCTCTCAGTTAAGGGGTCCTTGGCCTGAAAACGTTGAAGACCACTGCTATAGATTGTGAAAGGGAGTGTTTGAGGAGAACTGGATATCACTACTTTACAAGAGTTTATTGGATAGACAAGAGTTAGAGGGAGAGAGAAGGTGTGTGTAATTACCTTTCAGAGGTCTGCACGTACAGTACGCACACACAACCCGACACAGATCGATAAATTCAGTCAATTCCTGCTAAGATTTCAACTCATTTTTTTAAACCTGAGTACAGTGTGTTAAATTGCTGCTCAAAGCCGTACCTTTGAGCATCATAAGCTTTCGCGAAGAGTTAAAGGTCACTGTAAACGTTAACCCTCTAATAGTGTGTACTCACATTCTAATGGCCCCTCAAGGGGCAAACACACACCGTTTCCCAAAGACTTGATTGACTGTCAAAGAGTACAGTAAAAATAACCTATTTTTTCTGTGTTTACTGTAGTCTATGATAGTCACCTGGAAGCGAGGCTGGTACTTCAGAGTGATGACATATAAGGGGTCTTCAATGTTTTTCACTCCAAGGACCCTCTAGCTGAGAGAAAGATGAAGCAGTGTTGGGTTGCAGATTGAACGTTTTCATAGATTTCATAGATGGATTCATTGCCTTGTTTGACAGCACTGTCATCAGTGTTGTGTTGTGTTTGTTTGTTTACTCATCTTTTCTATTAACACTTATGCTGCCATAGTTTTGCTATAACTAAGGTAGATTAACTGCCAAGGCTTTTTCCTATTGTATTTTTCGGTGGCCGAAAATCAGGTGTTCCGTCCACGACCGCCGAAAGTCTTTACTTTCACGTGGAGAAGAAACAATACAACCGCGGTGATCCGTGGGCACATTATTTAATAAAGAACCCTAGCCGCTTAAACCCTGACTATATACTTTAGTTTCCCAGGGGTCTATACTTGGCCCTCTCCTAGTTTCCCTCTACACCAAATCTCTTTGTCAGACATAGCCGATCTACAAGCTTGCGACCACTGCTCTAGATTCACATGAGGAACATGAAGAACCATTCATCAGATAAAAGGGTTCTTTAGTAGCTGATGGTTTTTTGTGGAGCCTATTATAGCCTTTTACTGTAAAGAACCTTTTAAGAACCACTCTCTCTCTCTCGCTCTCTCTCATGCACACACACACTGACAGAGGCACTGAACATATGCACGTGCGGATGCACACCTTTAAGAGCACTGGTTGCCAAACCTTTTTGCCCATGACCCATAAGAGAGATTAGACGTTTGCCCGGGACCCCAAACTAGTGAAAATAGAAGATCTTTTCGCATCACGTTGTGAGCTTTTTTCACTACATCTTATACATTTCTTTTCTAATTTACGGAATTCCTTAGATACAATTGTATTTATTCATGAAATTATTTAGAAAAATCATTGCATTTTTTTTTATCATGAAAGATTTTGCTTTTTTGGTAATGTTTTTTGAAAATGTTTTGAAATAATAATAATAAAAAACTAAATGGAGGAAACCAAAAATGAAGGGACCCAAAAAAAATGTGCCCACGACCCAGTATTGTGTGGGAACAAGTGTTTGGGAGGAGGGTAGGAACACACAGAATAGAAGAAGAATAGAACGTATAGTGAGTAGGAGAGAATAAAAATAATTGAGTTGGG
>NC_137812.1:45228024-45230524 GCF_963921795.1 Nannobrachium achirus
AAACCAAATGGCAGATTATGAACACAACTCTCCTGGGTTAAACGCAGCTAAACACCTGTAAAAAAGGAGGTGTGAACAGAAGGGATCTCAGCAAGGGTCTTTTGGATGGAGACTGAATCAGTGCTGTGAAGATGGAAGGAGTTGTGAGGTGCTCAGTATTTCCTCATGAACCGCCGTGTCTTTCATGTTCTCTGAATATACCTGGAAATGATTCACACACACACACACACACACACACACACACACACACACACACACACACACACACACACACACACACACACACACACACACACACACACGCTAATGAGCAGGGGTGTCCATCTGGTGGTGTGTGTGTGTGTGTGTGTGTGTGTGTGTGTGTGTGTGTGTGTGTGTGTGTGCGTGTGCGTGTGCGTGTGCGTGTGTGTTTGTGTTTCCATGAATTTGTTTGTTTTTGCTGTGTGTGTGTGCGTGCGTACATGCACATGCGTGTGTGTGCGTGTGTGTCAGCGGGGGGTTTGGCTAATGGGGTCATTATCGATGCTGAGTCAGGGATACCGCTGATTGCGACGTTTGGTTGCCGACCTAAGGAGTGAGTGCACACATGTGCACGCACGCATGCACACAGGCATTCATTCTAGCGTGTGCACACACTCACATGCATGCGCGCGCACACACACACACGCACATCCCTCTATTCCTCTATGTCTCTCATAAGCACACTTACACACACAGTAAAATCGTGAATCCTGGGTAACACCTTTTTTTCAACACTCTCAGAAGAAAATTAACACTGAGAATATGGGTGAGAACTCCCACCCATAGCTATTAAACACTCTCCTTCCTTAAACCTCTTAGGCCTTGCCTTGCAAATGTGGCACTTGAAATGAGCGAAACCAAATGGCAGATTATGAACACAACTCTCCTGGGTTAAACGCAGCTAAACACCTGTAAAAAAGGAGGTGTGAACAGAAGGGATCTCAGCAAGGGTCTTTTGGATGGAGACTGAATCAGTGCTGTGAAGATGGAAGGAGTTGTGAGGTGCTCAGTATTTCCTCATGAACCGCCGTGTCTTTCATGTTCTCTCAATACCTGGAAATGATACACACACACACACACACACACACACACACACACACACACACACACACACACACACACACACACACACACACACACACACACACACACACACGCTAATGAGCAGGGGTGTCCATCTGGTGGTGTGTGTGTGTGTGTGTGTGTGTGTGTGTGTGTGTGTGTGCGTGTGCGTGTGCGTGTGCGTGTGCGTGTGCGTGTGCGTGTGCGTGTGTGTTTGTGTTTCCATGAATTTGTTTGTTTTTGCTGTGTGTGTGTGCGTGCGTACATGCACATGCGTGTGTGTGCGTGTGTGTCAGCGGGGGGTTTGGCTAATGGGGTCATTATCGATGCTGAGTCAGGGATACCGCTGATTGCGACGTTTGGTTGCCGACCTAAGGAGTGAGTGCACACATGTGCACGCACGCATGCACACAGGCATTCATTCTAGCGTGTGCACACACTCACATGCATGCGCGCGCACACACACACACGCACATCCCTCTATTCCTCTATGTCTCTCATAAGCACACTTACACACACAGTAAAATCGTGAATCCTGGGTAACACCTTTTTTTCAACACTCTCAGAAGAAAATTAACACTGAGAATATGGGTGAGAACTCCCACCCATAGCTATTAAACACTCTCCTTCCTTAAACCTCTTAGGCCTTCCTTTATACACGCGCACGAATGCACACACGCAAGTACCGGTACACACACACACACACACACACACACACACACACACACACACACACACACACGTTTGTATTACTTGTGAGGACATCAGCATTTTAAGAAAGCGATTTTATGAATGCCATTTTTACCATTCACCAACATTGAGTCAGTGGATCTTCAAGCTGAACTTGTAGATCCGCTATTGTTGGTGCGTGACACCGAACAAGTCAGGCATACTGTAAGTCCAAACCTAACCACTAAAACCTCTAATGCCTTATCCTAACCATAACCCCGGTCAACTCAACTCAACTCCAATGTATCACATTACACTACCGTAAATACTACAAGCATACAGTAATACAAGTACAATCACACACACACACACACACACACACACACACACACGGTTTAACACCAGTAAGACTCCCTAAATCGACAAACTTTAGAAGGCAATGGTAGCCAATCAGGAGGGAATATGGGAAAAGGGACAGATCCATGTTGATGACATGACTTTAGAGATACTGTGTACCGCTTTGCGTGGTTTTAGGGCAAAATCAGTGTCCAAAAATGTGTTTTTAAAAAATCGTCCAGATGGTGGCGCTAGATGGGACAGATGCATTTTGATGACATGACTGTATAGAGATACTGTGTACCGCATTGCGTGATTTGAGGGCAATATCTGTAGGAGGAGCAGTTTCCAAAAATGTGTCTTGCAAGAATCGGCCTCATGGTGGCGCTAGAAGAGGGGCATGTGAGAAATG
>NC_137812.1:45235524-45290524 GCF_963921795.1 Nannobrachium achirus
CCCGGTCATGTTATAGCGCCACCAGGAGGCGGATTTGTGCAAAACACATCTTTGAATAGTACTCAGATTTTGTCCATAAAACGAAATCGGTACACAGTATCTTCATAGTCATTACACGAAACAAGTCTTTCAGATTTTTCAGATTCCTTCCTGATTGGCTTCCACTAGTTTGCAGGATTGATCCGTTTTGAACAAAATATACTGTATATATATATATATATATATATATATATATATATATATATATATATATATATATATATATATTAGATTTAAACACATTGTATTACCTTTACATATGATATTGGCTTCCTTTTTGGAAACAATGATTACGCCCCGCAAAAAAGTGATATTAGATTGTCCCAGACCGATCGCCCAGACCTATGAATGAGAATGGTGTGCGTGTGCGAATGAGTTTGTATGTGCGAGCGAGCGTATGCGTGCACTTGAGACTGTGAATGCAGATGTGACTGTGAGAGCGTGTGTGAGTGAGTGTGTGAGTGAGTGAGTGAGTGAGTGAGTGATGGGTGTATAAGCTCCCTTCTCTCGCGCTCTGTTTGAAATAAAGCGACAGATAATCGCAGGGCTCTGGTGAGGCGAGCTCATCTGAGCGCCGATCAATACGAGCACCACAGCTTCAAAGCAAGCCTTCAAAGACTAGTGCAATAGCCATATGCTCAACGTGCCTAGTGTGTGTGTGTGTGTGTGTGTGTGTGTGTGTGTGTGTGTGTGTGTGTGTGTGTGTGTGTGTGTGTGTGTGTGTGTGTGTGTGTGTGTGTGTGTGTGTGTGTGTGTTTGAGCAAGAGAGAAAGGCTGAAAGCAAATATTATGTTGGGAAAGTGAACAAACTGAACACATGAAAGCTGTAACTGTTTAAAGTAGTGTTATACTGTATATTGTTGATGTTTTCACAGCGGTAATTGTGTTGCGACTGAGGCCTCTACTGGTACAGGACAAAATCAATCAAGTTTCCGCAATCTCCTGATTATTATGACCTTGTCAACTTGTGTTCTGTAAACCAGTGGCAGCTTTGTGTCTTTTTGTTGTGTGTGAGGGAAGTAAATCATCCATGAGAGGAGAAGAGAGAGAAAGACAGATGGACAATACATTTGGTTGCATTTGCACACTCTGTGTTAACCACTTACAATAAGCCCTATTTTATACTTTGTCATACGACGGACGGTGTCGCGTGAAAATACTCACAATGCTCAAAGCTCAATGCATCGCAAAGCATCCTGTCACACACATTGTTAGCTTGTGTAGATCATCTATTTTAAATATTGTTTCATAATATATATTTTTTACATTTTTTGATATATTCCCCTGGTGTTGCCAACAACCCTTATTTCTAAAACAAAATAAGGGACGCACAGAAAAGGCTTAAATTTCACTGTATATACCGATAGTATATACTGTACAGTGTTTGTATATTATATTAATCACCCAGCATCCATATTGTCGGGGGAACATTAGCCATAGAATTGATGATCCACTGTGAGCTTGTAGCTATTTTTGGCAAAGAGATGTGATGCAGACATACAGAATATAAGAGTTTCAAGTACAGAGACAACGCAGGTCCAGTTTAGTTTTTAGAGGATGGCAACCACTGGTATTAAATTATATGTACAGTATTCAGATTTTTATTACTAGACCCTTGAGATGCAGCATCTCATTCTCGAGGGAGATCCATAAAAAAAACATGAACAGCAGTCTGCTAGACAGCACTATACAAGTACACAGATACATTCATACACTCACTGTTAGCTGCACCCTCTCCAACCCACCCCACCAACCACAACCAGCACACCATCAGCTGTTGAGCAATAGAAGAGAGATAAGGGCACAGCAGGGTGTACATGTCCCTACAGATTCAGTTCATTTAGAAACATATACACGTTCCAGATGTGAATATACTGTAGGGAAGTCTTGAAGTGGATGACATGGATCTAAGAGCTAGAGGAGGATCATTCCAATCAGATGGAGCTTTATATAGCAGAATGACCTTCGTCAGTATATGAGCTATTTGAGCTTTTTTGTCCTTTTTTTTTATTTTTTAGATATCGTCGTTGTCGGGTGGAAACCTCGTATCTCCAAGTTTCAAATGTGTACGTTCTTTCGCAAAGTAAAGCCCTGCTTTATCATTCAAGGCCGTCACACAAAAATAGTGAAAACAGCAGATCTGCGTTGTGTGCATGTAGATCGTCTGTTTTCACTAGTTGAAATCATTTTTAAAATGATAAACGCAAAACGAACAGTTTTGGACATGCAAGGTTTTCTCCCGACAACGACGATATGTTTTGTGGCTTTTATGCCTTTATTGATAGGTCAGTAGACTGACAGGAAATGGGGAGAGAGATGGGGAGTGAGCAAAGGTAGTCGCGATCGGGAATCGAACCAGCAACACGCTGTTAGGCTACACTGAGCCTACAGTATGTGGTATGCCCTCGGACTGGTAGGCCAGCGGACGCTGAACTTTTTTTTAAAGAAGCTGTTAAGAAGTGTGTGATTGATTGGGCCCTAAAAATAAGGAAGAAAGTGTGTCCCTTTTCAGTTCAATAGAGTACCGAAGTCTGATGACGTCATTTACCCATCCTACCTGGGTCGTTTTTTTCCCCCATTCACAATTACCATAGTACTCACTTACTCCATTAGAAGTATCAGACAACTTTAGTTACTTTGTAGATTTTAAATATGATTACAAAAGAAAACATACATTAACCACTTAAGCCCAATATTTGACGTGACTGTACCACGTCAAATAAGAACTGCTTGTGTTCCATAAATATGGATATGAAGCATCAACTGACGGCGAGAAAACGTTACTGCCACCGAATTAGTTACATTTTTGTCAAAGATAGACTGTATCAAATATGAGTGACTGACTATCATAAACCATACAGAGCCACAGAAAATAGCGCCGGAACAGTTTGTTTATTTTTGGACCACAATTCTTATATGAGACGATTTTAAGACGACCCATTAGTGTGGTTGCCCTAA
Source organism: Nannobrachium achirus (assembly GCF_963921795.1). Classification (NCBI taxonomy): domain Eukaryota; kingdom Metazoa; phylum Chordata; class Actinopteri; order Myctophiformes; family Myctophidae; genus Nannobrachium; species Nannobrachium achirus. The sequence continues at coordinate 45,238,522 of NC_137812.1, forward strand.
GAGGCCAACCACACTATAGTACTTTTGTTCTCCATAGAGACATTTCTGCGACGCAGGGGATGAACGAGTGACGTCAGGACTTTGGTACTCTGTAAGGGACACGACTTTTAGTTTCCAAATAAGGGGAAATTCCTTATTTCAAGGCATGGTTGGCAATGGCAACCGTATCTTTCACCTGCTTTCATGACATGCCCAAAATAGGGATGCCAGGTAGGAAAGTGGTTCAATCAAGAGCCAGGATTTGGCAGTGTAGAGAGAGGATGGGAGGGTGGAGGCAAAACTCACAATCTTTGAGCAGTGCTAATCTCTCCTACGTCTGACTTGGGAACATGTCTCCATTCCGACATGTCTCCATTCCGACAGTGACTTCTTGTTGTCGGAGTGGCAACACTTCCATAGAGGTTAGGTTTAGGGTTAGAGATAGGGTTAGTGTCGGAAAGGAGACATGTCGGAAAGGAGACATGTAACCGTCTGACTTTGAGTGTATGTCCGTATGAGCACGGAATGTCCGTATGAGCACGGTCACGGAACTCTATGTATGGAGATAACTCACGGACAGGAGATATGCACGTGTGTCGTGTTTGTTACCATGCGAAGTGAGGACAGCTCACTTAGATGCGATTTTTACTTAAGCAAAAGTAAAAATACTACAAGTGCAAGCCTGGTATTCACAACGCAACTCAACGTAGTGATTCCGAATGGGGACCCATATGCATTTGGGTCCCCATCCTTAACCCTTAAGTTCTGTTCGGGTCATTTTGACCCGTTTTACATTTTCATTTGAAAGAAAAAGATAGAAGTTTATATTTTTTCCACCTGAAACTCACTGGCCTTAAAGATTCTTCGTGATTAACATGTACAAAAATATTTTTGCACTACAGCCATGCTAAACCCCCCTCATTTGTTTTGAGCCTCTAATGCTGTTCGCGGGTCATTTTGACCCAGGGGATATTTGGTTTAAAAAACAATACTAATATACATTTTAACTTAACAAATCATCATCATAATTGACTGTGTCTTAACAGTTTGCCAGCCAAAATAGAATGGTGGTTGGTAGATTGGCCGTGAAATTTCTATTATTGTATTGTGATCTGAGACATAATATTATGTTTATAAACATGAGCCCGCCACCCCTCCTTCTCGGACCGCACTGTTGTTTTTTCTTTTTTTTTTTAGCTCACCGTGATTTTCTCGATCTCCGTTGGGATAGAGTGGTGGTTTTGGCCGAGCATCGATCTCCCCGTGCGTTTCGCGTGCGCAATCCGCGCGCATAACGATCCATGCATATAGTCCAGGAGTGACTGAACAGTCGATGTGACCACTTTGGATAGCCTAGCACCTAGCACTCCAGCTCTGCTAGTGCTATCGTCTAAACAACAAGTGGGTGGGAGGAAGGAAGGCTGAAGAAGGAAAGGCCATTAGAGTCACTTCTGTTTCATGTCAGAGCAGCCACGAGCCACCGATGGACGAGCGGTGACTAGGGAAGGTTAGACGATCGCAGATTTTCGGATCACAATCATTTATTCCGGTTTTAATGACAAAGTCCGGGAAAGTACGGCGCGGCTGAGACTCCTTGCTCAGATGTCCGATATATTACGGTTTTAACATTATGAGGCTCCCCGTGGCTTGGAAAGGGTTAATTCCAAACAACCCAAATGATATAAATGGTAAAATGAACAGTGAACTTAGAGTTGAAGCATCTGGCAAGAGAAAGCGCTGTTCAGTGTGTCCTACGACAGGAAGACAGACTGCTTGCAGGAGGTGCAAGGAGCTCATATGTGCCTCACATGCAGTCTGTGTTTGTGAAGCATGTGCTTCCTAGTGTATACGTACAAGTGTACATTCATATGTGACATTAATGTGTGTTCCCATGTTCACATATGTGTTCAGCTCTTATTATACATGAATTTCAGCTATCAGTAAAACGCCTAGCTCTTTCAGTGTTTAATGTGATATAGCAAAGCATAAATGCAAACATTTACCATATATATCATATGAATTGTTTGGAATTGAGACAAAGTCAAAATGACCCGAACAGAACGAAGGTGTAGTGAATCTGAACAGAACTTAAGGGTATCAATGGGGGTAAATTTACCATAATCACATTTTTGTCTTAGGAATGCAATAAATACTAGTAATCAATAGAAAAAAAGAAAAAGTAAATTCCAGTAAAGTAAAAAGAATACCTCAATAAAATGTGCTGAAGTACAGTACTTGAGCACATGTACTTATTTACTCTCCACCGCTGGAGAGGGGGAGGGGAGGGGGTGTAGGTGTAGAGAGGAGGAGAGAAGTGTGTGAAAAGCCAAGAATCACTAGGAAAAGTGTGAGAAAGAGAGAACGACAGTGTGTGTGAGCGTGAGAATGCGGTGCGTCGTGTGTGCTGTTGTTTGCCTGCGAGACGGAAGGAGGGAGAGAAAACCAGCGTGAAAGAGTGTGAGAATTTAAAGTCAGTGAAAAGACAGAGGGATGGAGGGGAGGGGGGGGGAACATAAAGAGAGAGAACGGAGAGAGAGAGAAAAAGAGAGAGATTCCCAGAGCATGCTGTGTTAACTGTGTTATGTCACCTCGCACAAGGTGAAAATTGAAAATTATTTTTAACTCCTTGGTGTTGAGAACATGTCATCGATAGTTAAACTGTGTGAGTGTGTCTGTGTGTGTGTGTGTGTGTGTGTGTGTGTGTGTGTGTGTGTGTGTACGTGTGTTAGTTTGCGCGCGCGCGTATGTGTGTGTGTGCGTGCTCGTGTGTGAGGGCATGTAAGTGCGCGTCAGCATGTTTAATTAGCTGAGACTAGCAGGTGTAAAACAGTAATTAATGATACGACTCAGTGACTTCATTATCTCCCCATGAACCGCGTTGGCGGAACAAAAACAAAATACACACACGCACACCAACACACAATTAATTTTGTTTCGCAATAAATGAAAACATTTTTCAAAATGTACAGTATTGAATACTATTGCACTTACGTCAGGTTTTTTTCCCAGCCCTCTCAGCGTGTATGTGTGTGTGTGCACGCGCGTGCGTGTTCGTGTAATTTGTACATGTTTTTATTGGTGGCGTAATTATAGCTGGGGAGAACTCACATTGCGTTGCGTCAATCTGCCGTTCATACACTCATTTAGTTTGCAAATAGACTCATTACTAATGAAACGCACGCAAGCTGCCTTGGAGAAGGCTGAGCACAGAGTAATGATTTGGCCATCCTCCAGAATACACACGGCGCACACGTAGCCTACTATACCACGTGCATGTCGTGCATGCAAACACACACACACACACACACACACACACACACACACACACACACACACACACACACACACACACACACACACACACACACACACGCACGTTTCACACATATGCTGATTGGGATAGAGATTGAGAGTCCAAAAGTGCTGATGAAAGTTTAAATATCCCCAATTATGTTGACGTCCGATGAGAGAGGACAGGCCAGCCAGCTATAATTACATCTACAAAACCATAAAGACAGAGAACATCCCATAAACACACGCTATGTGGACCTTAATAGAGCCCTTTGTCTTCCATTGTTTATACTTTACAGCCAGCTAATTACAAGAAAGTGTGTCTGTGTCATTATGTTATTGCCATTAGTCATGATTACAATTACCAAGCCGTGGACTGCGATTTTTATTGACTCGTCGATATGGCCATTAGTGACTCCAGTTAAAGCCAGATTGATTTACATTGCACTCCCGTGCCAGGCCTGAGCGATGCCAGATGATTTGATATGCCACCTATTAAATGTATCTTATTCTTGATGTCAGCCTGTAAGTGAAACAAATATGTTTTTATCTCTCATTCCAAACACTATTTATCTTGTCTTACAGCAAATGGCATGACAAACAGAGTACTGATGATGATGTTCAAACCCCTTCCCTCCCCACTCTCTCCCTCTGTCTGTCTCTATCTCTGTGTCTCTCTCTCTGTCTCTATCTTTCTCTCTCTCTTTCTCTCTCTCTCTCTCTCTCTCTCTCTCTCTCTCTCTCTCAGCCCTCTCTCTTAGTGAGTGATTGACATGGCAGTGATAGGATAGTGTAATTGAACCTAATGAATATGTCAGTCGTCAATTTCTCTCTCTCTCTCTCTCTCTCTCTCTCTCTCTCTCTCTCTCTCTCTCTCTCTCCATTAAACACAACTGGATTAGATTTACTGTGCTTGCTCTAACTGCTTAAAGACTCCATCAGTGGGCTACTTTCCACACACACACACACACACACACACACACACACACACACACACACACACACACACACACACACACACACACACACACACACACACACACACACACACACACTGATTTGCTTAGCTCAGTAGATCAATGGTCTCCTGGTCAATGTCTCCTTTGGGAGGGTAATCTATCTGCTCCTCCCTAATGAAACACTCTGATCTCCCTGTGAGTGTGAGTGCGTGCATGTGCATGTGTATGTGCATGTGCATGTGTATGTGCGTGTGTGTGTGTGTGTGTGTGTGTGTGTGTGTGTGTGTGTGTGTGTGTGTGTGTGTGTGTGTGTGTGTGTGTGTGTGTGTGTGTGTGTGTGTGTGCACGCGTGCGCGAGCGTGCGTGCGTTCGCGCGTGCGTGCGTGCGTTTATAATTATGTTTTTACTGGCCAAACTGGCCATGCATCACTATGTATTTGTGTGTGCCATATGCACGCGGACACACTCATGCTTGTGTGTGTGTGCGCGCGCGCGCGCGCGCGTGTGTGTGTGTGTGTGTGTGTGTGCGTGTGTGTTTATGTGTATACAGCCAGGGGAGTGCAGGAGTGCATCAGCAGTGTGAAGTAGGTCACTGTTTAGCATGGTGGGGAGGGGTGGGGGCCGGTGGGGTGGGGTGGGCGCAAGAAAAGAACAACAACTGCTAAGTGAGAAGTGTCTCCCACCAGCACACTACTGGGACCTGGCTCTAGTCTGGACTGGGAAAACACAGGAAGAAAGATGCACTCTGTCTTTCCCTTTGAACAGCACACTTTTTAGCATGTCTGTGTACTGGTTTTAGTGGGAAAGCAGGTCTGTACACTGGTTTGAGGCGGTCCAACCATATTTGGATTTATTAGGGATTTAAGCCTGAAGTGTGGTAAATATGTTGAATTTTAAACGTTTGCTTTGTTGCAATTTTGCTCATTTCTGTGAGATGGTAAATCGTCTCTGTCGGGTGGAAACAATGTTGCCACAGATGTACTATAATTATTGTATTTGTACAATTTAAAAAATGCCCAATTGTACGATCATTTCGCCATTTCACAAAAAGGTTTGTCAGTGTGAATTTACTACATTTCCTGACTGCATATTTGGGATCCGGCTTAGCTCTTCAAAGTCAGTAAATCAGTAAATCTGACCCTAGATCACTTGAAGGCATTAAAATATCAGGGTGTTGACAGTAGGACTGTGGTGGTACTGTACATGTCATGTTGACAGTAGGACGGAGGTGCTATGTCCTTCTGGTGGGCTCTTCTCACTGGCAGGTAAGCCAGCAGCATACAACAGCAGTGGCAAGCAGTGGAGGAAGTTGTCATAACCTCTTCGGGGCGTTGTTAATATGTTCCCATTGTAATTTATTGCAATTGAAGACAGTGTGTAGAATGATCAATTTAATAACAACGTCTCCTATTGAAACAAAGACTCCTTTTTAAATGTCAGTGTCTAGTGTACTTGGTGCAACAATATCACAGCATCCTGTCCCATTTTCATTATTAACTTATCTTTAATATCGCAATCCAAATCATATCCAAAGCTTCTATGGAACGCAGAGCAACGTTTTGGTGAGCACGTGATAGATAATATTGGTTGTAGTTAACATCATATCGTTTGAATTCAATAAATATTCAGGATACCGTATTTTGTGCCATGTTTCCATGCTTACAGTATGTCACTGTTAGTGGAATGTTACCAGGACGCTACGTGTCTCGTTCTTGTCTTGTTGTTATGATCTGAGAACCAATCAAAGAGTCCCACGCCTAACTGCCATGTACTGTATTCTTTGATACGAATGTCTGACCACCATCTTCAGAGAGCTCCAACCGTGAAACGGATTGGATGTGTTTTCTGTACTGTTCACCTTTTGTCTGTCTCTCTCAAAATACCGTAAATTCTCCAATTATACACTGATTTCTCTCATGTCGTATTTCTTTGAATTAAGGTAATACGAGTCTTTGAATTTTTCTATTAGCATGTTACAGTAGATCCATGTAAAGGAGACTGCAAGCTTTGTAAGTACTCTCTCTACCAGCGAGCTGTTGTGTTGACAGGGCTTGGTTCTGCTAGTGAATGCCATCTTTTTCTGCTGTGTTTATCCTATTCAAAGAGCGTAGCATGTCTGCAATTTCTGCCTGACTGAGAATATGATCAGCACTGCGGAAGGAAGGGTCCCGCGTGCAGTGGCCTTGTGCCGCATGTTTGCACACCAAGGGAATCCATAGAGCACTTGCATGTTTTTTTATAAAATATCAATACTTGGCGAGGTTGGCACCGTTCTTTCAATAACGTGCCGAGGAAGGAAGTTTGCCGCAATATAGATTATTTTGTCCCACCCCTACTATACAAGTGGCACAACTCCTTTCAGTAGGTTGTGTGCATAGGGATTGGCAAGAGAGAGGGAGAGGGAGAGTGAGAGATCTGTGTGAGTTAAATTAGACGGTGTGTCAGCTTGATGATGGATATTTATTGTTTCTGATCATCCCAAAATAACATCTTTTATCATCCGGACATGGTATTTGACCATGTCCTGTGGGCATATCGTCGTTGTCGGGTGAAAACCTTGTATGTCCAAAACCGTTAGTTTTGCATTTATCATTTTAAAACCATTTAAACTAGTGAAAACAGCCGATCTACAAGCACACAACGCCTCGCACCGCGAGGCATTGTGTGCTTGTAGATCTGCTGTTTTCACTACTTTTGTGCGACGGCCTTGTATGATGAAGCAGGGCTTTACTTTGCGAAAGAACTTACACATTTGAAACTTGGAGATACAAGGTTTTCTCCCGACAACGACGATATTAGAGTTGGCACACGGAACCAGAGGAACCGTAGGAACCAGATCCAACATGCACATTTGGAACCGATTCTGGAAGCAGGTTTTATCACGCTGTCATAGCTGGCATGTGGGCTTCACGTCTGCTATATGCAATTACTAGTTGTTCTCAAACTTTTTTTTATTTCCAGCACCACAATAACTCTGAGAGCGTACAAATGGAACCAAATGGACCCGTACAGGTCCAATTGGTTCCGTTTTTGTACACTCTCAGAGTTACAGACCTGCAAAGGTCAAACCGCACCAATGCAACTACTCGCAATCCTTGCAAAAAAAAACTGTTTTCACACCATGTCACACCAATGCAACTCCTTGCAACTGCCATTGGGGATAATGGTTGCGAGTTGTTGCGTGTTGCATATTGCGGTTTGGCCTTAACACTTCCGATGCCAATTACATCCAGGAACATGACAGGAATTATGGCGGTGCGGCGCCATGGCCCCGTTATCACGTCCAGGGACATGTTAGCTGGTTACCATGGTTACCAGGTAAACAGGCGCTGCGCTGGCGGCTGGTGAGCGAAAAAAGTTCATATCCCATGATGCAACTTGGCTGCCAACATCAGGAAACGTGTAGTGGGAAAGTCAATGGAATTGTTGAACTGCCCTCTGTTCCAGTTTAGTTTACAGTGTGTAGTGTGTGTGTGTGTGTGTGTGTGTGTGTGTGTGTGTGTGTGTGTGTGAGTGTGTGTGTGCGCGTGTGTGTGTGTGTGTGTGCGTGTGCGTGTGCGTGTGTGTGTGTGTGTGTGTGTGTGTGTGTGCGCGTGCGTGTGCGCGCGTGTGTGTGATAGAGAGAGAGAAACTGAACATAGGTTAAATTTTGAATGTAGCCTACACTCGTTCTATTCTGTGACTTTTTAGGTCCATTTAGCAGAGACAACAGAGAATGTTTGTATTTTATTTGCTTTTGTCTGCTCTCTTATAGCGGATCCAGTCGAAAAAAAAAAAACATGCAACCTTTCCAGGAAAAGTACATTTTTGTACAAGATGTGAGACGTTCTCGTGGCCCACAGGAACGTCTCGCTTTATTTTACATCTTGTACAAAAATCGCCCCCAGGTTGTGGGCGCTATACGTAGAAAATGCATACCAGAACTGAAATACTCTTCTGACAGCATAGATCTGCCTCTCCTCTCAAGTGCTTTGGAGCTCACACAAGTTTTCAGTGACTATACTCAATGGTAATTAATGTCTCTCTCTCTCTCTCTCTCTTCCCTACCCTTTCTTCTCTCTTTCTATTTACAGTTTGACGTGTTAGGATACATCTTAAGGTAAGCCAGCGTCTCCTTTCATGTTCTCCTTCTGTTTTGTTTTCTTCCACTGATTCTCAGCCCACTATAAAAAAGCACAGTGTGCCGTCGGTACTTGGCATGCGGTTTGAATCACGAATGCAATCTGCATCTTCAACCTGTTATTTGGCCCGGGCTCCCGCTCTGCAAAAACACAATTATACATTGTTAGGAAAACAAAGAGACACTTTCACTAGAACTCCCACCGACCTTCCCTGGGTAAAGAAGCCAAAATTCCCGGAATTAATACAGCCATTTTGGCCCATGAAGTCACTGAGTCATATACATTATACATTATTGGCCCAAGGCCCATCCTCTTCATGGAATTAAAGGTAGGGTAAGTGATATTTTGTGGTTAAAAGTTAAAACCAAAGGTTTTTTTGCACTATATTCTGATAGTAGTCATTTGTCGTTGTCGGGTGGAAACCTTGTATCTCCAAGTTTCAAATGTGTACGTTCTTTCGCAAAGTAAAGCCCTGCTTCATCATACAAGGCCGTCGCACAAAAGTAGTGAAAACAGCCGATCTACAAGCACACAACGCCTCGCACAATTTAAATCATTTTAAAAATGCTAAATGCAAAACGAACGATTTTGGACATACAATGTTTTCACCCGACAACGACGCATTGCTATAGAGTGTTTGTTCAGTAACTGGGCTCTCCTTGTCTCTCCAGCTCTTACATTAAATAAACAGAAAGTACATGTTCAGGTTGGCTGCCAATTTTAGCTAATCAGGAGAGAGTACCCATTTAGTGTTCCCGTTCCAAATGTGTCTGTTCATTTCTTTGTGTAATCTCTTCCAGTTTCACTTGTTTAATCTGAATCCTGTGTGAATGCTCTCTCTCTCTGGTTGGATGAAAGTGGTAATCGGTTTAATAAAGCACGGTAGAGACATGGAGACTCCTCTTACTGAACAGAACACTATAAAGAAATGAGTGCTGTGAATATAGAGCTATTTAACACTTAACACAAATATCACTTACCCCCCGGCTCCACTGGGCGCGTCAACGTCGCGTCATCGTCGGCGCTGGGAACACTCCCGTTTTAATCAAAGAAGGGTGCTCCACTGCCGACGTCAACGCCAACGTCAGACGCTCCGGTGACGGCGTTCAAACTCCAAAAACGCCCCGGTTAAATTTACCCTACCTTAAACCAGTGGTCCCCAGATGATTAACTTCATGTGCAACATTGTTTTCTCTCTCAACAGTAAACAAACCAACATAAAGTTTAAGTGTATAGACTTATCTGCACATTTCTAAAGTGAAGATTGAAGGACTTTTTTATACTACTAAAATGACAAGTGAAACAATGGCCAAATTGTCAAATAGTTGAGAGTTAAAAATTATGAAAACAGAAGATCTACGGTATATGCTCACAACGCCTCGCGTAATAAAACCTTGTTATACAAAATGTAATGCCTCAACTCTTAGTGCTCGATATGAAAATATGATTATTTTGGGGGTCGCGGCCTGAAAAGGTTGAGAACCACTGCCTTAAACTACCCCTATACTGTACTTGGGACTGGGATCCCCCAGGGCTTTATACTTGGTCTGCTCCTTTTTCCTTCTACACCAAATCTCTTTACTGAAAATAGACGATATTAATAGGTCTGCTTTTTTTCTCTGAATGTTCACCCCAGAATGCTAGGGTTTGTGTGGTTAAAGTTCATATTTATAGTAATAATAAATTAGATATTGATATACTGTGTACCATTTATTGATATACCGTATATCATTTATTGATATACTGTATATGTGTGTGTTTGGAGGCTGTCATAGGCTGTTAATCTTCTTTTTTAGACCCTTGCTGTTTGCTCATAGATTACAGATTGCTTTAGCAACCTCTAATTCTTATTATTTATAGGGGGAGCTGGCTAGCAATAATACCAAAAGGCTCCCTGTGGATTTGGTATAGCTTAAACAGAAAATTAAATTGAGTACAATGCGTTATGGTTTGGCCTTGTGGTTGGACATGCTCTGTGACTGCCTGACATTTAACTTCACTGTGAGCACGTGTAAATCAGCAGCTCTCCGTGGCAGTGAATGCATGTTCTGTTACCTAACATAACAGTGTTGATGTATTGACTCCTGTGTGTGTGTGTGTGTGTGTGTGTGTGTGTGTGTGTGTGTGTGTGTGTGTGTGTGTGTGTGTGTGCGCGTGTGCGTGCGTGCGTGCGTGCGTGCGTGCGTGCGTGCGTGCGTGCGTGCGTGCGTACGTGCGTGCGTGCGTGCGTGCGTGCGCGTGCGTGCGAGAGAAAGAGAGAGAGAGAATGTGTCAATGCAAACATGAAATGTGATAAAGCATTTTGTACAGTTAAAGCTATACTGTGTAAGTTGCTCAACTAGTGGTCAGTAGCGCTATTGCTTTTTTCGGCCGTTTTTCGGCCGGAGTCGTCGCGGACCACCGCCGCGGACCACCGGAGCGGCGCCGCAAACCACCGCGACCGATAGTAATCCGTGGAGGGGTAGAACGCATGGTAGAACGTAATTTTCTGGCCAGGATTTGTGGATTAAGAGGTTAAAATCCTTCACCATGGTAAACACTGTAGCCAAGCGGAGGCGCTTCCTGGAGACCAGAGCAGATAAGCTGTGATTGGCCGGTAGTGTACCATGTGTGCATGATCGGCGATGTGATTGGGCAACGTATACACAACGTATACAGATGATGCAGATTACGTCATTTTGGCGCGAAATCCCGCCCCTGTCACTGCTAAGAAGAAAACATATAAAGAGAAGGCTTCAGAAGCTGAAAATAACGGAGTGGGTGTTCTAAAACTTTAGCGATTTAACAGTTAGGACAATTTTAAGATTTGTTTTATAAAAAAAGTTACATGGTACAACTTTAAAATAAAATAAACTAAAATGAGTTAAAAAAGTAGAATTTAGTTATTGGAGATTATATTTAGATCTCTATATCTGTCAGTCCAATTAGTTTTTTTCCGGGAAATTATTCATTTTTTAAAGTTAAAAACGGTTCTGCATGGCGGCAGAGCCGTTTTAGGCTTAAAAATAGGTCGCAAAAAAGCATGATGTCTTACCTATTTGGGAGAAAGTTCTCTCACAATTCAAGTGTACACAACAATCAGAACAAGATACGTACAAGTGAAAGGAATGTAGCAGTTTTCATGTATCAAGGTTACATGCAGGCAGAGCAGGGTTATATGCAATGGTTAATAGTTTTTAAGGTGTTTGGGTTCCATTTGATATTCTTCTCCTATCACAGCAGCATGTTTTCAAACTCTCCTTGGGTGGTTATGATCTGTGGGAAGTATGTGTCTCTGATGTCTTGGTACAGTGGACAGGCGGTTAGGAAGTGTAGCTCAGCTTCCACTTTTTCATTTTGTGTGCAGTGGGTGCATATTTATGGAGATTGCCGATGTCATCATTATGCGTTTGTGTCCATATGACTGATTTGTTTGCGCCCGATGACACGTTGAGGTTAGACAACACACTCCACATTTGGGCGTCGCTGCATTGGGAACTCCTTATATGGTTATGTCTGAGTCACATTGACATGGGCGTGACGATGTGGTCCCCCCCAGCTTCTCCTCCCTTAACAGTTTTACTGCCAGATGTTGTTATTTATTTATTGGGTTTTGTGCCAGCAAAAGCACCTTACCTTTGCGATGTTATAGACAAAGATGTATTCATTTTTTTTTCATCATTATTATTTTCTTTTCTCCTTAAATAGGTGTACTTTCGCTATACTAGCAGTAGAGGGCAGCCTCATGCAAGAATTAATGTGAAATGGCTGCGGTAGGCTACCGTCCATCAAGACAGCTCAATCGCTACAGAGCAATAGACCCAGAGAAAATAACAAGGAAGAGTGTTGTTACTCCATTGATGCTAACGTCCAGTGGGTTTTTGAGAGCACTTTTACGGGAGCTGTCTCTACGGTACACACCCGCGCAACCCCTCATCAGTTTACAGACATCAAAACAAGGTACAAAAGAACGAGCCAAAGAACGTACAATTGGCATCGCACCGCCGGGAAAAATGGGGCGAACGGGAACGTCCAAAGCGGTAAAAGAGTTAAGACAATCTGAATATGAGATGTGATCAGGAGTGTATTTTTTTTTAGTGGTGCTCCTTTAAGGAGCCACCCGCTCCTACATCTGGCTTTGTCCGTTTGTCTGTTTGTACACCCAGGGTCAAATTGGCCAAGCTTCGCGGGACGCTTAATAAAATGAACTCATAAATAACTTCACACCGGGTGTGATATATTTATTAGTGTGGTTGCCCAACACATTCCAGTCCTCGGGCAACTTTATTTATTACTAGGGTAACTTTTCCGCTGCCATTGGCTGTCCGGGAGTGGGAATCAATAGGGAATCAATGGGAGTGGGAATCAATAGGGAATCAATTGGTCGAGCTTCACATGACAGTTAGCTTACTTGCAGAACTTACTATAACTCACGTCAGCAACCGTCAGCAACTACACTTGTAATTTCCAATTGCATCTGTTCTATTATTACTTAATTAACCATTTTCAACCTGGCATCCCCTATGTCATTACAGGCAAAACATTTCAAACCATAGTCACTAAATGCATTCAGTTTATTAAATATGGCTCAAGTGGTTAATTAGTTGTTTTTAATCCTGATCGGTGGTGGGCGTTTATGACACAATGTAGCAAAAAGTGAAATGAATATTGCTTGTTATCACCTCTTTACCGGTAGTCATGGGTAACCTAGCTAGCAGAGGGATGCACTGTTAGGCCGTAAATTACTTGTGCTCCATTTAGGCTATTTGATTTGTCTCCACTGTCCACAGAGTGTGTGACGTTCTTGATTGTGTTATATTAGATCAAAAACAAACCGAAGAAACCCCCCAAAAACACGAACAAAACCGGACAAAACCCGCACGAATCACACTGGCATGAGGAGGCCAGCCACCCCCCCCACACACCCTCCCACACTGCTGTAAATGACATCCCGCGGCTATGATCACACCTTTACTTATTGAACATAAACATTTAACATTTAACTTGAACACTATGGGAAATAAGTAACTCAAATCAATTCTATAATAGCAAGAGGAACAGGAACATTAAAAGTTATGAAATAACATTCAAATCTCCAAAGCTGAAATAACCATGGTGTGTGTGTGTGTGTGTGCGAGCGTGTGTGTGTGTGTGTGTGTGTGTGCATGTGTGTGTGTGTGTGTGTGTGTGTGTGTGTGTGTGTGTGTGTGTGTGTGCATGCGTGCGTGCGTGTACACATACACATGCAGATGCACATGCTAATGTGACTTCCCATGGCCGTGTCGGAGAACAACTGTAACACAGGGTCCAACATAATTGTGTGATTATACATTCATGCATGCATATGCACGTGGTATATGCCTTTTATTTGTGTGTACATCTACTGTATGTCCTTCCATGTGTCTTTCCTTGCATGTGCGCGCCGGTGTATAGTGTGTGCGTGTGTGTGTGTGTGCGCACGTGCGCACATGCGTCTAGATTTAACAGTGTCTGGTTTCCAGTGTTTGGTTCAGGCTCTGTTGGGACTGTGTGTTGGGCCTCATTAGTGGCCTGGTTTGGCTGGCACATGCTGCTACTGGAGACTCACTCAGGGGCACAGAGTCATATGTTACCCCACTGCTGCCCCATCTGCCACACTGACCCTCACTGGAGACTGAGGGCCGGATTTACACTTTAGTTGTAAGCCAGTGTCGCACGTCGGAAATAGACGATCTACTTAGCTTGTAGAATCAGGGGCGTCACAATGAGGGGGGGAAGTGGAACTGAGTTATTAAACCCTAGGGACTAAGGTGGAAGGGCCTTAATTATTTTATACTTTAGCTATTGAAAAATAGCAGATATACAAGCTGCGAGCTTGTAGATCTGCTATTTTTGATAAGTCGTGAAAATGTGCGCAAATCTTTGAATATATGTGTTTTTTATACCTGGAACCAAATACTTTGAGATGGGAGATGGTTTTCAAAAAACCTTAGAAGGATTTGAAATATTCAAAGACTTGCACAGACTTTCCACGATTTAAAAAAAATAGCAGATCTACAAGCTCGCAGCGCGGCACTCTGTGTATATCTGCTATTGTATACCGCTTGTATATCTGCTATTTTTCAATAGTTAAAGCACAAAATAACGCGTGATAACGCGTTCCCAGTCTAAAAGGGTTAAACCCCCTCCCCCTATGAAGAACATTCATGGGGGGCCCGCAGTGAATCCTTGTACCCAGGGCCCAGAATTTGGTTCGACAGCCCTGTGTAGATCGGCTATTTCCATTGCACAACATGATGTGCGGCCAAGTGTAAATGAGGCGTGCGCTGTTGGTGTGAGTCTGTGTCTGTGAGAGATCCGTCGCTGTGTCATCCATGCCAGTCAGGTCAGTAATAGCATTCCGGTTGGCAGGAAGCGGCGAGAGATGAATCAGTGAAAAATGGGCCAATCACTGAGCCTGATGATGACGTTTATACTGTAGGGCTACTGGAATAATTCTGTTTGATGTAAAGATAAAGGAAGCCCTTAGATGCACCCCGTGTCTCACCGGGAGCATCCTGCAGTTCACAGGAATACCGACACAGATATATACAGTATATCGTTGTTGTCGGGTGGAAACCTTGTATGTCCAAAACCGTTCGTTTTTTATTTATCATTTACAAAATGGTTTAAAGTAGTGAAAACAGCCGATCTACAAGCACACAACGCCTCGCACCTCGTTGCTATTGTATTCCTTTTAATATTATTTGTATCCCCATTGGGGTCTTGCCTAGCGTTTTCTGATTTTGCTTAGCAAGCATGCACAAAATTCAGGGGTCATCTCCGAACGCGGAGCCCTTTAACGCCAAGATTAACTGTATTCCATTTATGCGCTAAATGGTTAAATCTTCGGGCCGAAACCTCCTAACTCCAAAATATTCATTTTCGGGAAAATGAGCTCAAGTGGAGTTAGGAGGTTTTCTTTTGACCGAAGGGCTTTTTACTACTTTTCATTGGTTCAATATTATTTTAACCAACACATAGACGTAAAGGTTGTTCAATAGCACATATTTATGAAAAAAGAGAGAGGGCCAGTCGGGTGGAGTTTCTGGTTTGGCAGAAAGTGTGGAGTTAGGAGGTTTTGTCCAAGGCACTTTTTATTGGTTCAATATTATTTTAACCAACACTCAGATGTAAATGGTGTTCAAAACCTCAAAAATGGAGTTAAGAGGTTTTGGCCAGACAGTGACGAAATCTACTTTGATGTGAGTGTTCCTGACTAAATAAATAATATAAAAAATTCAGCCTCCTGGTAGTGGTGGCACAGGATGATGGGGCAGAAGTTCTGCTCTGGCATCCAGAGAGTTAATTCATGTTGATCGAGCCAACAGTGCCAGGGATTATCTGTCCACAGACAGACAGACACGTGGACGGACACACACACACACACACACACACACACACACACTCACTCACATACACGGATGGACGGACAAGGGGCAAAACATAGTCTCGGCCACACCTTCGGCCTGGCGGAGACAACAGCGCTAATTGTGTATGCATGTTGTATATATTTATGATTTAACTAGTTGACAGGGTTGGCTTAATATTTCCACTCAGCAGGATAAAGGTTAATTATCACGTCCATCCGTTTAGCCCCTCTACACACAAGCACGCGCACACACACACACACACACACACACACACACACACACACACACACACACACACACACACACACACACACACACACACACACACACACACACACACACACACACACACTCACCAGGAGAGGTGCCCCGTTGAGTGAATGAGCGATTGAGTGATAAATGTCTCGGTTTTCAACATTCACTACCAAATTGTCCCAGTTTTCACCACAATTAAAATAATTACACTCATTTTTGAGGGCTTATTTAGATGTTTATCATGTTCTGTTCTGTTGAAAGGTGCTGTCACTAGGTGTGCTAAGTGCTAAAATATTCGTCCCCCATCCTTTTTTTTAAGTCAAAATACAAGCTCACAAGTCACAACGTGTGCTCTGTGTAAACACAGCCAGTCTAATTCTTCATGGTGTCCAACTCCTCCCTTTGTTGGGTCTTCTGTCCATTGCTGTGAAGCTTTTTAACCACACTTTAAAGGACAACTTTGTTTTTTTATAACAAGGGTTCATATTTTAGTCATTAGAGAAACGAAAAGATGAGTTAAAATGTTTTCATTTGCTTCTTTCTATCGTTTTAGTGATTTTAACGATTTTGATTTGCATGCAAGTGGCTAAATATGTCTTTTTAGACACAACAAGTCCATTCCCAAGAAGCACCGGGCAGATGTGACTTATGGGGGCTGGCGTAAATGTAACAAAGAAATTGCTGGCTTATTGTGTCTAAAAAGACATATTTAGCCACTTGTATGCATGCCCCCATCCACTGAAATCAAAATACCAAAATCGCCAAAACAAGAGAAAGCAGTAAAAAACATTTTAACACTCATCTTTTCTTTTCTCTAATTACAATCTAAAATATGAACCCTTGTTGTAAAAAACTAAAGTTGTCCTTTAACCCTATATACAGCAGTTCACTTTCCTGTATTAGCTCTGCATTTCGCCAAGAGATAGCCGATCTACATGCTCACAACGTGTCGCAACGCGATGCGAACTTGTGAGTTTGCACATCTGCTGTTTCACCCAATATGTGCCCTAGAAAAGTTACACTATAGGATTCATGTGGTTATTAATCCTCCACCATCCTTCTATGCTTGCTCCTCCACCTCCTCTCCCCTGCCCCCCCCCCCCCCCCCCTCATTTCGTACCTAGTCTACACCGGTGGTTCTCAAAGTGGATTCCAGGGACTCTGTGGGTTCCTTTAGGGAGGTCTAAATTGACCCATAAAAGTCTGTAACTCTGACAGTGTACACATGGAACCAAATGAACCCTAACGGTTCTATTTGGTTCCATTTGTACACTGTCAGAGTTCAAGGGGAGACCTTGAAATGTGAAAGTTTGAGAAACACTAGTCTAGACAGCCTCAGCAGCCGACACTAAGGTTATAGGGGGCAGTGGTGCATCAAAAGTAGCAGATCTGCAAGCTGGAAACGTGGTGTGAAGCGACAGTTCCATTATGTCCAAAAGAGTAACAGTTTTGGACATTATAAGGTTTCCACCCGACAGAGACGATATGGAAGGATGGGGAAGGAGAGGGATTAATACAGGGGTTCTTAACCTTTTTAGGCCGTGACCCCCAAAATAAACATATTTGAACTGGGGACGCCCACCCTGACAAGCACTCGGAATTGTAGGTATTACATTTGTTTTAATGTGACTTGGTTCCACAGATAAATATTGTGAAAATAGCTGAATTACATGCTCACAACGCCTCGCACCGCGAGGCGTTGTGAGCATTTATATCAGCTATTTTCACAATGTTCGCCTCTTGCTTACTTAATATTTGACAGTTTGGCCAGTTTGGTATTAAACCGGTCTTGAAAGTCCTTAAATTGTGACTTTATAAATGTGCAGATACCCTGTATACACTTATACTGTGTGTTGGTTTGTTTACCGTTGAGTGAGAAAAATACATTACATTAAGCTAATCATCTGTGGACCCCACAAAATAATTTGGGGACCCCAAGTTTGAGAACCACTGGACTAATAGATCAAGGAAGGTGGGTGATATGAGAGTTTGTGCAGGGGGGGGGGGATAGGGGAGGAGGGGAGGGAAGGGGAAAAGAAAGTGAAAAGGAGGAATGGGTCAGCCTACGGTAAGCAAAAATCAGGTGCTGTGTGGAAGGCAATGAGGGAGGTTATTAGCGGTGGAGGAGCCCAGGTGTTCAAAGTGAGGAGAAGGGGAAATGTAAAAGAAAATAAAAGAAGCTAGAGGAAGCTGGGTGAGGGAAAAGGAGGTGTGAGGGGAAGGAGAGAGGGTAAGTGGAGAGAACAAGATGTGGGTTGAAGGCAGAGAGAGAAGAGACAAGAGTGATCGCAGGCAGAGAATGAACTGGGGGATGGGTGGATGGATGGATAGATGGGTGGATGGGTGGGTGGGTGGATTGGGCAGAAAGAAGCGGTGCACATGTATGTAGCAGAGAGGGAAAGAACAGTGCAGTGTTTTCCTTTTTACGGGAGGACACTGCCGGCAAGAAACTGAAGCAGGTAATAAGGCCATAGCTCATCCCTGTGGTGCATTATGGAGATATGTGTGTGTGTGTGTGTTGTGTATACTGTGTGCGTGTGTGAATGTGTGTGTGTGCGTGTGCGCGCGCAGACGGGCATGTTTGTTTGTTTGCGTGCTTCTACTTGTGTGTGGGAAAGAGAGAGAGAGAGAGAGAGAGAGAGAGAGAGAGAGAGAGAGAGAGAGTTGTGTGTTTGTGTGAGAGTGTGTGTGCCAGGGAGGGAGCAGCCTCTATCCTATTAGTGACTACCTCTCTCTGGATGAGTTATGCTCCTCGTTTTTTACCAACCGGATGACAGCAGATGCTCAGGAAGAAACACGCGCATGCACGCACACACAAACACACACACACCACATGCACGCGCAAGCACGCGCGCACACACACACACAAACACCCTAGCCACAGGAATGGTGCGAGGATAAATCTGTTCCCCCTCTGCTTGATGTGAAAACGGAATGCAATAAAACCGACAGCTTACAGCGCAGTATCAGATTCTACACTTTAGCTTAAACCAACTACACTGCGACTCCTTGAAAGGTTCAAGTGATGGTGTTTTTTGGCTGCACACATGGCCACTGTGTGTGTGTGTGTGTGTGTGTGTGTGTGTGTGTGTGTGTGTGTGTGTGTGTGTGTGTGTGTGTGTGTGTGTGTGTGTGTGTGTGTGTGTGTGTGTGTGTGTGTGTGTGTGTGTGTGTTGGACAAAGTAAGATGGCAAAGGGGAAACTGACACATGACAAGAGCGTGGGCCAGATTGAACCCTAGGTTCATGAATAGATTCTAAACCTTCCAAAGAGGGCAGAGAGGACATCCAAAACTCTGATGTACCCATAATCATCCACTCTTCATTGTTGCCCACTCCACTACTGTGTATATCGTCACTGTCGGGCAGAAACCTTGTATCTCCAAGTTTCAAATTTGTATGTTTTTTCATAAAGTTTTCATCATACAAGACTGTCCCACAAGACTAGTGAAAACAGCACTTTCAATCATTTTTTAAATGATAAATACAAAACAAACAGTTTTGGAGATACAAGGTTTCCACCCGACAACGACGATATATAGCCTATCCACACACCTTTTTATGCATCAAAAGCAGTTACATAGATCAGGACAATGTACCGCTCAACATCAGGCTTGATCCTTCCATCTCTTATTATTATTATTAACCACTTTCCATCTGCCATCCCTATTTTGAGCATGTCATTATAGGTGGAAATTGTAAAAAGAATAGGCTCACAACGTCTTGCATGGAAGCGCATTGTGAGCTTGTATGCACTAGTCTTTAAATCTAATGTTTTGTATCTGTTGTTAATATTTAGTTGCCTGTATACCGTATTGTACTGTCCTGAATGTCTTGTACTATTTCTGTCTTTCCGTCTTTTGTGTGTGCTCTATTCTCAGTTCATGTTTTATCTCATGCCTATTTCGATTTCTTTTTGTTGTGCAGCACTTTGGTCAACGGCTGTTTTAAATGTGCTTATGAATAAAAATGACTTACTTAAAGGTAACTGAAAAAGCACCACTAATTGCCTTACGATTCATTGGAAACGTGTGCACACATGCGCTCTTGCACACACACGCACGCACGCACGCACGCACGCACACGCGCACACACACACACACACACACACACACACACACACACACACACACACACACACACACACACACACACACACACACACACACACACACACAGAAGAGCACACTCAAAACAGCTTTTAAATCCCTCCCCTGTCCTTTAAAGCCAGTTAATTTGTGTTATTGTTATTCACTGTCCCCACTGTGGCATTTTGTCTGGCAAATGAAGGGCGACCTCTTCGCGCTCCTCATGAAATGAAGTCTCACCAAACCCAAGGACAACCGGACGAAGAAAGATATTATTATCCCAATGATTTTAAACAGTTTAATGAAATTTATGCATATTCGTCTTCCTGTGAAGAATTTGGGCCAGCAATATCAGCAAGGAAGCGAGAGTGCAGAGAGCTAGAGAGAGAGAGAGAGAGAGAGAGAGCGAGAGCAAGAGCGAGAGAAAGTGAAAATGGGTCACTTTTACAGAGGGACTCGGAGGCTTCATTAAGCCTGATTTATACTTGGTTGTACGATGGAGTCGCTCGCCGGAAATAGTCGATCCACAAGCTCACGACGCGCCGCGGACACGACGCGACGTGAGTTTGTAGATCGACTATTTCCGGCTTGCGATTCTGTCATACGACAAAGTGTAAATCGGCCATTAAGCAACCCTTGGTGCAGCCTTTCTGTTTGCCATTCTAATTCAGCTCCAGACTTCCCTGTCTGCACTCATGGGATTCCGCTATCGCGGTATAACATTTGCAAACCCTGTCAAATGCAAGAAATAGGCAGGTGTCAGGTCATGTTGGTCTCACCTCACCCTCCTCCAGCAGCACCTCGGTGACATTCTGCTACCCTCCTCTACTCGTGCTGACTAAATTAACACCCTGTGTCTCTCACTGGAGCAGAAAAAGGTCAGGCACCTTTTCCCACCTAGCGTTTGCAGGTGCTCAGTGATAATGCAGTCATATGATTGTCTTCGCCAGTGCAGGAATTAGAATGCTTAACACCGGGGCAGCTTTGGAGTTGCTGTCTTCGAATGGTAATGGCGTTGAGCAGATGTGCTGAGGCTCTATCGGAGCATTTAGATGTTGATGCCCTACAGTATATATAGTATATAGCAGGGTTCCCCAATTAGTTTTCCCCAAGGGCCGAATTATGTCTAGGGTGCCAAGCCGAGGGCCACAACATTGCTTGGGGCGACGGTGGCGTTCCCGCTACTACAGCGACAGTTCAGATATCGTCGTTGTTGGGTGAAAATCTTGTATGTCCAAAACCGTTCGTTTTGCATTTATCATTTTAAAAATAATTTAAACTAGTGCGAGGCGTTGTGTGCTTGTAGATCTGCTGTTTTCACTACTTTGTGCGACGGCCTTGAATGATGAAGCAGGGCTTTACTTTGCGAAAGAACGTACAAATTTGGAGATAGAAGGTTTCCACCCAACAACGACGATATACTAGTGTTGTTGCTGCTCTTATACCACCATTATTACTGGGGTTGGTGGGGGCCAGACAGTAGCCTACCACGGGCCGCAAATGGCCCGCGGGCCGCCTATTGGGGAACCCTGCCCTACAGTATATATGTTACAGTTATTTTGGGTAGCTCAGTTAGATTGGGGTAAGAGCGCTCGTTTTGTATTTCACCCCCCCCCCCCCTACCACCACCACTTATCAACACACCTGTGTAATTCCCAGACGATGACACAAGATGGCGACAACACAGCCATTCACTGTGGCTCACGCTTCACTGTGTTGTCGTTGACGTCACTCATCTGCGTCCCCTCTTTGTTTATCTACTAGCCTAGCTCAGCTGTGTTTAGCAATTAGCTTACTATGCCTAACTCTAACCCTAACCTTAACCTCAGTAAAACTATGCCTAACCCTAACCCTAAACCTAACCTCCGTGGGGTGAGGCGCTATCCTGCCGACACTCCATTGTCACCCAGGTGGGCACATCAAAGCGTGTGTGGATCAAGGTGACCGCTTGCTCCGCCTCTCGCCGCACAACGAGCGCTCCTGGTCTCAAACTGGATCTCAAACTAACTGTGACATATGTACTTAATTATCTTCGTTTCCTGTGGAACATAAGGCTTGCGACTATCTGCTTCCATTGGTCCTATCCTGTGCAGTATGCCTTGCCCAAAGTTAGGTTGGCTGAGGTCAATGTTCTCTGCCAGGATGTTTTTTGTCCTTTTTATCTCAAGGCTACTTTGGGAATGTTGTCCTGGTCCATTCTGAGGACATGTCCTACTCCAAGCCATTGGAGTCGGTTGATATTTTATTTCCTGCACCACATTGCGACAGTTGCGACATATTTTCCGAAGACATCTGTTGTGGAATGCATTCATCTATTTCAATGTCACTCCCAACTTGAGTCTCGACCGTATAGCAATACTATATCGATATTGTGATATGAGACTGGATGTAGTCTGGGATTGTGCGGACATTCCATGTTCTTAGATGAATCTTTGTTTCGGGCCCAAGAAAGCTGCACTCCTGACTTCTTGTAGAAGGCTTTCATCATGTGTGGTCATTTATTATTGTCAGTGGGTTGCCTTGAGCCTATTATGGTTTTAAAATCAGCCACACGCCCAACCCCCAACCTGGAGGGCCAGGTGCTGCTTTTAGCCTTGCCTCTACCCTGAAACCTGTCCAGCTTGCTGGGGGTATGACCCCTGCCGGTAGGTATAGCCTCCAGAGTCTACCATAGCAATTGGGTACCGTAACAATGAGAAGGTTCTCCTATAGTCTGTCTCATTTGGCCTTTTTCATTTTCTGTAAGCCTCCCTGTCTTTCTCAATCGGCCATTATTTCTCAATAGCTCATTCCTCTACTTTCATAAATGCTATTTTCCCCCTTAGTATTTTCCCTTCTGTTATAAATATTCTTCTTTTGCTTTCCTGCTTCCTCCCTCTCACTGTCTCACTCAGCCTCAAGCACAACTTCTTTTGATATTTCTTTAAAAGAACTGTAGGACGCCATAGAGTAATTTGTAGCCCCTCCAAACTGATCACTCAGATTGTCGCCATGAATCTCCAGTTACTGAGCCACCCCAAGCGCAGTACCGTGGCAACAGCTGCTCAGGAGTTCAACTATGAATGATATTTCTCTTCATAGTAGCTTTTAAACAAAGCACATTTAAATGCAGGATTATCTCACAAAAACACTGCATGTGGCCGGTTCTCAGCATGCTCTGTGGGCCTGTTATTGTAAACTGATTCATGACATTGCAGTTGCATTGTATTTACTGCTTTCTAGATGGTATGGATGTACCCTATATTTGGTACCGAACAGTAAACCAGGCAATCGCACATAAATATAAACCCTTTGTCCAATGCCTCTTGTTTGTATGATGATTCTCAGAGGATGGTGTATGGATGGATGCACTGATGACACATTTGGTACCAAAAATATAGTAGTATAGTTTAATGTATCAACAAGAAGATGCAACAAATGATGCACCATCAATAGAATGTTTTTGTATTAGTGCCTTTATATATATATATATATATATATATATATATATATATATATATTTTTTTTTTTTTTTTCTTTTTTTTTTTTTTTTTTAATGGATCAAACCCCCCTCTTTTACCAATAAGAGCCAATGCCACCAGGCCAGTGCTTTAGGGTACAACTACATAAGACCAAGAGCCCATGGGTCAATTGTAACATTTTACAATGAACTACTTGAACCATAGCATTCCTATTCTCTGTGAAAACATAACAAAAACTAGATCTGCACTCTGTCGAGGTGCCAACTTGCTTCTCGTGCACAAGTAGGCATCACCAGGAATGCTGGTCCCTCACTGGCTGTTAATGATGACGTTGCCAGAGATGCTAGTCCCTGATTGGGATATGGTCTTCAACAAGGGTGTATACCGACATACATACATACATACATACATACATACATACATACATACATACATACATATACATACATACATACCCAGCCGATCGCTGTACTTGCACTCTTCTTGCGCAAGTAATAACAGATACTATTTTTGCTGAAGAGATTTGGTGTAGAGGCCTCGAGGGGATGAAAAGAGCAGACAAAGTACAGAGCCGACCCCGGTCAACAAAGTATTAGTTAGTAACAAAGCATAGTGTTTAAGTGATTAAATACACTTTAGCACTCTGTATTCATGTGTTCATATGCTATGCTTTGCTAAACCTAGCCTTTTGTTGTGTTCCGTTGTGAAGTCATGATGTGATGCTACTGTATGTGTATTGTCTATCTTGTTGGATGTCAGTGTTTTCTTGTTGCATGTGATTTGAGGAAACATGATACAGAAACGCTGTATTTGTTCAGGTGACGTCATCAACATGTCAGGTGAATAATTGGTGACCCATAAGCTAGCGAACAGCGCCATTCAGAGTAAAACAATAAGGGTCCCGTGCAACTCGTCATGCCTATTTTCGGCGAATGTTCCCCTCAGAATAGGGATGCTACTATTCAAGTGGTTAATGTAAAAGACAAATAAATAAAATGTAACTCTGACAACACCCTAGGTGTCCCAGACCCCCTGTTGAAGACCCCTGCAGTAATCTATGTCAACTAAACTTGTCAAAGTTGTAGTGCCGGTTAGTTAAGTTAAGTTAAACATCAGAAGAATGTTTTTCCCCCGCCCTCCAGTGCATTCCCTTCAGAATGTTTCATGCCATCACAAAAAAAAAGAAAGTGTACATTTTGATTAATGTTGTGTGGAAGTACAGTTGGGCTGTAATAACTGCAGTCCAGTAATCCTCATTCAGCTGCAGGTACTTGTGTTCTAGGGACAGTATCCCATGTGGCCCAGCAGCATTAGGTCAGTCCATTTTTACTCACTCTTGAATTGTGCAGAGTCACTTGTGCGTCGTGCACCCTCCCAGAATGAGACGTATTATAGATGTGTATGATTTCTTTAGGCCTAGAATTATTGAATGCTTTAACCAGTGAAAAATAGCAGATAATAGCTCACAGCGCGGCACCGAGTGCCGCGCTGCGAGCTTGTAGATCTGCTATTTTTGAAAAAGTCGTGAAAATGTGTGCAAATCTTTGACTATATGTATTTTCAAAGCGAACATTTGTAACTCAAATTTTGCTTCTGGGTGGTACCTGGAACTAAATATTTTGAGATGGGGGTCCATGGCCAGATACATATCACTTTGGGGGTCCTTCACATGAAAAGGTTTGAGAACTACTCACACAATAGTCTCTCAAGAACAGACTAACTGAGCTCCAGCTGAAAAGGACCTTTTCTTTGACGATGGCTGGCCAGATTGCTGACATAGAAACAGGTTTTTCAAAACATCTTAGAAGGATTCAAAAGACACTTATAGAATCGGGTCAAAATTCTAATTTTCACGATTTTTCAAAAATAGCAGATCTACAAGCTTGCAGCGCGGCACTCAGTGCCGCGCTGTGAGCTTGTATATCTGCTATTTTTCAATAGTTAAAGCATAAAATAATGATACACAATAATGTGTACCCGTTCTGAATGGGTTAAGGAACTCAAATGTAAGTTGCAAACAAATCGCTGTTGTCTGGCAGAAACCTCTTATCTCCATATTCTAGCTTTTTGTGTTTTTCACTGCAGTGTCACACAAAAGCATCAAAAGTAGCTGATCCGCAACCTCAAAAAATTTTTTTTTAGCTTGTAGATTTGCTACATTTGCTATTTTAGATTTTTTTTATCCTGAAAAGTAACAGCTTTGGACATAAGAGCCGCAACTCCACCCATATCTCTCCGTGCTAACTTTAATCCTTGCCGCACATACAGTACACTTAATGTTATACTATGGAAGTTGCTCAACTACTGGTCAGTAGCGGTATTGCTTTTTTCGGCAGTTTTTCACCCGGAGTCGCCGCGGACCACCAGAATGGGACCGCGCGACCACCACGACCGCCTCCACCTCGCCGATACGAATCCGTAGAGCCGTCTCCCGTCATTTTTAGACCAGGATCGGGGAGATTCCTTCACCAGTGTAAACACTGTTGCTGACGGAAGCTACTTCCTGAAGAGACGGCAAGACGCGCTGTGATTGGCCGGTAGTGTATGATCGGCGCTGTGATTGGCCAACGTATATACAACGTATATGGATGATGCAGATGACGTAATTTTGCCGGGAAATCCGGTCCCCGGCCAGGATCATAGAAAACATATTTACAGAAGGCTTTAGGGGCTGAAATTAACGGAGTTGGGGTTCTAAAACTTTAGCGATTTAATAGTTTTATTGGAAAAGTTACATAGTATGGCTTTAATGTTTACAAATGTTCACTTACTGCTTCAATAAATATTTTCCAGATATTTGTTACATGCAAACATCTTTCATATCTTTCATAACATTCACATACTTTTGTAGACATCGTTGCTGCATGTCAGGTGGAAACCTCATATAATGTCCCAAAACAGTTCCTATTTCGCGTTGTGAGCTTGTAGAATGGCTATTTTCACTACTTTTGTGTGACATTCTTGTATGATGAGGGGGACATCAATTCATGAAAAAGTGTAAAAAAAGCATGGAAATATGGAGATACAAGGTTTCTGCCCGACAGAAACGACATGATAGTGATTGTAAGGTGACTCCAATGGCATCTGATTTAAAGCTGCAATCATTTACCACTCTATCCATTTACAGTATGTGTTGGCTATTCAAAAATATTTTATAGTCTTGTCCCAGCCACAAAACCTTTTCAGATGGGGGTCTGCGCGCGGCCACTGGTTGAAACAAAAAAAGAGATTTTTTTTTTTTTAAGTTCTGGGGCGCCTGCTGGCCTAGCGGTCCAGGCGCATACTACATAGGCTCTGATGCCTAACAGATCGATCCCGACGACCTTTGCTGCGAGTCACTCCCCATCTCTCTCCCCATTTCCTGTCAGTCTAACTGTCCTATCAATAAAGGCATAAAAGAGGGCCACAGAGGCGCAGTCGGTATCGCTGTCGCCTCACAGCTAGAAAGTCTTGGGTTCGTTTCCAGCCGGGGGGCGCTGGGGGCGTGTTCTCTCCTCCGCGTCATCGCCCACACTAGAACGGGTCAGGTTTTTTCATAACCCGCACCGCCCACAGCCCGCACAGAACCTAACCCGCCCGCCCCGCCCTGCCCTGCAGAACAATATACAAATCAACGAATCCGCCCGCCCTGCGACCCGCAGTGAGAAAAAAAGATGATAATCATCACCACAATAGCTCATCATTATGTACCGCTCTTTGAAGTATCCAAAGTCGCTTTACATAAAGGTCTACAGTAGCACAATATTGTCATGGGCTAAATAAACAAGCATGTTGTTCAAAATGGGGTTCTTTGTTGTTATTTGACAGCAAAAAGACATTGTACTTTTTCTGTTTGTATGTGTCTATGGAGTTCACATTACTCTAATAGACCACCGGGTGTGGTTTCTTCCTGAAAGCTGAAAGCCTATAAGTCAAAAGGTCTGATCGAAAAGCACTGATTTAATGACATCATAAAATAATCCCCTCCCCTTTTACCATGCACCCAGCACTGTGGGTGTGGCTAACCTCAGCTGGGTCTGTAGACTTCTTCTTTTTTTTTTTTTTTAAATCTTCCTCCTATTATAATCATAATACCTGATCATCATCATAGTTAAAAACACATCACAAAAAGAGGAGGAGGACACAGGTTAAAAACAGAGAGTGAATAAACATAACAAACATTAAAAAGCATTTAAAAGGTAACCATGGGGATAATAAAAAGTCCTTTGCATAGGCCTAAAAAAACAAATTAGTAGTCCAGGTCTAGCGGCTGGCCATCGAATTAAAAAGTCTTATAGCGGAGGAATAAAAGTGTTCTTAAAACGATTATTGTTGCAGGGCCACGAACGGAACATTACTCCTGCGAAAACCAGAGTACAGGGCTGGCCTGAGCTCTCGCGAGATTCTCGCGGGACTTCCGCTGTAGCTTCGGAGCTGAGGCAGGACGTTTCTGCATCCCAGTAAACATGCTTTTAACCCTTCACAGGCTACAACAGCGTGTCTGGTATGTCTAGGAAGCCTGTCTGGATGATTCATAAAAAAAAAATATTTTTGAAGCGGCCGAAACGGGCACTTTTGGATAGTGACGATAAGCCTTTTTTAGCTGTGGGGACTAATCTACAAATCTCAGAACAGGGGCAGAAATGAGGCATATCAACCTAACCAGGTAAGAGGGTCTGTGGAAACATTCTCATTCAGGGGGGGTCCTATTTTGGTCTGTATTACTCCTTTAATTGTTGCGACCGTAGGTCGCATTTACTATCAAACCCTGCACAAACTGTCAGTCCGTCAGTCCGTCAGTCAGTCAGTCTGTCCGTCTGTCTGTCACACCTCACACGTCACACTCTTGCCCTGCTCATATCTCCGCAACCGTTGCCCCGATCCATGCCAGATTTTGCACACACGTTCCTTACCTGCCAAACTACAACCTCCAAGGACCCCCGGAGCTCCAGGGACCCCCAGGTCCTTGGGGGACCCCCAGATGTAAAAAATGACCAAATGTGCTAAACTGACCAAATGACCACCCCAACGGGGCTGCTCACGGGGAATTCCCGGGGACCACCCACTCCTGGTGCTCCAGAACGGGGGGGGGGCGTTAGTGCGGCCCCCGGCCCCTTAGGTTTCTGTCAATGTGGCCCCCTGGACAATTTGGTTGAATACCCCTGCAGTATGTCTACACTCATCCCATCAACATGAATCTCTCCCATATAGCGCCACCTCCAGCCCGATTTTTAAAAACACATTTTTGGACACTGCTCCTACAGATTTTGCCCTAAAATCACGAAAATCACTACACAGTATGTCTACACTCATGTCATCAACATGGATCAGGAAGATTTTGGCAAAACACATTTTTGCCCTATTTGTGGAGATAAGTGACCTACGGTCGCTTATCTCCCGATTAGGGAGTCTTACTGGTATTAGATGGCTGAACTGTTGCAGCCCTACAGTTTTCTGCTTTAAATTGGGGTTGCACACTCTTGAGTTTCACTCTCCTGGCCTCTTTACCCACTTCCCTTGATGTTCAGTCCAGTTGACAGACAACTAACAAGTGTTTTTCAGCCATGCTGTTGAAGCCAAACCAAATGAGTCAAGCCCCTCAGTGATGTCCTGGTTAGGGTTAGGTTCTATATCTAGGTCAGAGCGAAAAATGGGGCTTAGAAGAATTTCAATGATAAGGCCTATTTAACTTTGTAAAGTTATTTATCTTCACCACAAACTACTATTAAATAATTGACATCATTATCTTCTTACATCATAGGAAACTCAATGTGGGGAAGTGAAATGGCTTGAGATGCTTTCAAATGCAATCAGTCTTTATTTGACAAAGGTCAAGACGAAATTGAATGCTATTGCGATAGATATTGAGATGTAATGTACTGTCGCACAGAAACCTTGGCTTTTATCTCCATATTTCTCCTTATTTTCTTAATGATGCAGTGTCATGATTTTTTCTCTCCTAAAACATGATGATCAGGTATTATGATTATACTAGGAGGAAGAATTTTTCAAAAAAAATGCCCCGCCCTTTAATGCAAACCCCATTATACCTGTTGTCATAGGATCCGTTTTGACCATCTGTTTGCGTGTGTCCATTTATGCCCATATATGGAGATATCTGTCTGTCTATGTCCATTTTATGCCCATATATGGAGATCTCTGTAGGACTCGTTTTGACCACCTGTTTGCCTGTGTCCATTTATGCCCATATATGGAGTTATCTGTCTCTAAGCGTCCATGTTATGCCCATATATGGAGATCTCTGTAGGACCCGTATTGACCATCTGTTTGCCTGTGTCCATTTATGCTCATATATGGAGATATCTGTATCTGTCTGTCTGCATCAATTTTATGCCCATATATGGAGATCTCTGTATTTGTTTGTCTGTGTCCCTTTATTCCCATTATGGAGATCTCTGTATCTGTCTGTGCCTCCGACTGTGTTGCAGACACAGTGCCGGTTCCCCCTTTAATGCAAACCCCATTATACCTGTTGTCATATATGGACACAGGCCATATGTTTGCCTGTGTCCATTTAAGCCCATATATGAACATCAGAACACGTCATACTGATGACATTCAATACGTAACCATGGCATTTTTTGTTAACTCATGTGGCGTACGTGATGTCAGAGCTTTTTATGATGTGATGTCACAATGAGTCAGCGCTTGCGCCGGTTTCCTCAGAAACAGCCTGATGTCAACAATCATCTCCGCATACGGAGATTCCGAACGTTTCGCGCCGGTTCGGAAAACCGCGCTTCTGACTGTGAGTGTGAAACATTCTCTGTTGCGGTAGAGATCACCACTACTAAAATTAAGATTTCTAATTCTATTGTCAATATGACGTTTGAATGAGAGCTCAGAGTTACGGTTTATTGTAGATGTATGAAAGTGGAGTAATAAAAAGGAAGGGATCAAGGGGGTTCCCGGTCAAGTGGTTATTAAGACCACATAAGAGAGCTTGCAGGATATTTACAGTCAACTAAAAGACAAAGTGGAGTCATTGCCTTCTCCGTAAGCACCGACATGACTCATGCCGCTCAATAGGGAACATTCATTTAAGTGCCGATGTATCTTTGACCATTACCGAGGAATTTGTGGAGCTGGTATTAAGACATTACTGTATGTAGACAAAAGCAAAATTGACAATTACAGTGTGGAAATTAGATTTAATTTTCTCCAATGGACTGTTGTCAGAAAATGATATTTTACAAGTTATTTCCCCAGTGCTTTCAAGGCTGGCCACAGCCACCTTGACTGAGGAAATCCCAGAAAAAGAGTTCATTTGGATTGAACTGTTTTACATGAGTTTCAAAGTTGATCCAGTAATTAACCGCGACATAATGAGGCCAAAAAAACAAAGAATATGTGGGGAGTGTGAATGAATGTAGCTGCTGCTGAATGATTTGGACTTTCAACCTCATTCCTGTGTACTTAACAAATATTTATTTAAGAAAAGTGGCATTCATCATTTAATTCTCAATAAATGTGTTCTTTGGTACGATTTAAACGTACCAAAGTAGAGCAGCTGCTTGGGAATCAGATGATTCTCTGAGAGATCCTCATCTCCCCCTGTGTGAGTGTCAAAGTGTCCTTGAGCAAGACACTGAACCCCTAACTGCTCCAGATGAGCAGGTTGATGACTTGAATGTTTTCCTCTGCCATCGGGTGTGTGTACGTGTGTGTGAATCAGCATCGAACCCTGTTAGTGACTACACTCACTGGAGGCCTAGTGCCAGGAGCGTCACAAGGGGGGGGGGGGGCCTTAATTATTTTATACTTTAGCTATTGAAAAATAGCAGATATACAAGCTCACAGCGCTGCTATTTTTGAAAAGTCGTGAAGATGTGTGCAAATCTTCATTTTTAACTCAAATGTTGTTTCTGGGGGGTCCCTGGAACTAAATATTTTGAGATGGAGGTCCATGGCCAAATACATATGATTTTGGGGGTCCTTGGCATGAAAAGGTTTGAGCATCACTGACATAGAAACATAGGTTTTTCTAAAAACCTTAGAAGGATTTGAAATATTCAAAGCGCACTCAGTGCAGCGCTGTGAGCTTGTATATCTGCTATTTTTCAATAGTTAAAGCACAACATGTGAGTGAATCCTTGTACCCAGGGCCCAGAATTAGGTGTGACACCCCTGACCTGTGCAAACAAAATTGAAAACTCTAGATAAAAAAAAGCAGAGAGACGATCACTACAGTAGCATTTGAAAGAAAGTTACATATTTGTTTTCGATTTAACCTTTCAATTATATATTCTTCTCAGTTGTGTGTGTGATGTATAAAATCATTCATGATCTACAGCAATGTATGTATGCTCACCCCTGAGCCCCAATGAGAGGTGACTGTTTGCATTCAGGAGACCAACCCATGGCCTACAGTAACTGCTGTCTCTGTTATAGCAATCAAAACATGTAACTAAGTGCTTATTTGCACTGGAGAATCTACAATCTACATTTTCAAGTCAAACTTAGAACATCGTCTTACAACAACACAATCATGAATAATTGCTTTTGCCTTGACAATTTAACATTAGTTAGTGTGGCTGCCCTCACAGGGCAAACTGTAATAGTACTTGTCCGACTTTCTTCCTTCCATCTTTCCAGATAAACTTTATTTCGCTGCTCTACTCCTCACACAGGTTTGCTGGACCGCATGTCAAATTGACCAGCTTCATTGGTACACGTCTGGGTTCATTTTGCTAAGAGATGCGTTATATAGTTTAATTTATATTCATTTATCAGGGAATTAATTTTCTCCATTGACTTGAATGGGAAAATGCAAAAATGTAACTTTTCAGAATATGGAGATGTCTGACGTCATAGACCACATGAGACTAACACATTATGTCCATATATGGGCATTCCAAGATATGGGCTTAATATTGATGGCACCAGGGCTCTCCATAATACTGTATGGGCATAAAATGACCCAGAGATCTCCATATATGGCCATTCATTTATTAGTGAATGAATTTCCCCCATTGACTTCAATGGGAAAAACTAAGTGTGACTCGCGTCACGGCAACCACACTTGCAATTTCCAATTGCATCTTTCCAGTTCTAGTGGTGGAACTATTATTGTTTTATTGTTTTTATAGCATTAAAGCTATACTGTGTAAGTTGCTAAACTAGTGGTCAGTAGCGGTATTGCTTTTTTCGGCCGTTTTTCGCCCGGAGTCGTCGCGGACTACCGCCGCGTATCTGTGGAGGGGTAGAACGTAATTTTCTGGACAGGATTTGGGGATTAAGAGGTTCAAGCCCGTATTAGAGTCGGGTCTGCGGTGGAAGGCTATCCACCGCGGTGTAGTGCCGTGTAGTCTTTTTGAGTCATAAAACTACAACGTTAACGCTCAAAAAGACTACACGGCACTACACCGCGGTGGATAGCCTTCCACCACAGACCCGACTCTGATACGGGCTTAAGAATCCTTCACCATGGTAGCTGAGGGAAGCTACTTCCTGAAGATACGGCAGATACGATGTGATTGGCCGGTAGTGTATCATGTGTGTATGATCCGCGATGTGATTGGCCAATGTATACACAACGTATACAGATGATGCAGATGACGTAATTTTTTCGCGAAATCCGGTCCCCGGCCAGGATCATAGAAAACATATAAAGAGAAGGCTTTAGAAGCTGAAGATAACGGAGTGGGTGTTCTAAAACTTTAGCGATTTAACAGTTAGGACAATTTTAACATTTGTTTTATAAAAAAAGTTACATGGTATAACTTTAATGTTTTTATTGCTTATGGTGTTCCTGCTAGCCTGCTCTGGGGTACAGGAGCCAGACTGATGACCCCAGATGGCAACAGAGAGGAGTTTGACATGGTGGCAGAAGTGTTCCCTTCCTCTTCATTATGCTCCTAGACTATGCACTTATAGGCAGGCCATCAGGGGACAGCAGGAAGAAATCAGCTTTGCTGTTCACTATTATTATATTCACTATTATACTTAGGAAGACTCAACCAACCATTTCTGGATTTGTTTTCTAGACCACTTAGCACGTGTTAAGTGGTCAGATGAGTGGGCTGCGTGCCCACTTTCAGAGCACGTGTGTTTTATTGATCAATCATTTGATTGTGTTCCAGCAGTGATCAGTATCACAATGAAAGCAAATTTTTCAAGGTTTTAAATAAATAATACCATGACATATTTCTACATAATTAAAAAATATATACAGTATTAATGTTATACTATGCCAATTATTTGGCTGCCCACTCACGTTCCACCAGTGGGCCCCAACCCACAGGTTGTGAATGGCTGGTCTAGACGGCTCCCTGCAGCAGCCCTGACAAAGCTGAACTATGGCGATAACATCAGTCAGTCTGCTATCTGACCATGTGGAGCAGGCACAGATGCTCTTGACAAGAGTAGCGACAGAGTGTGCCAAGGTTGGTCTGAATGCCAAGAAAACCAAGGTTATCACCCGTAACATCCTCCCCAATCATCCTCTAATGACAACAGGAGGCACGCCGCTGAAAGAAGTCAATGACTTTAAATGCCTGGGCTCATGGGTCAACTCGACACTAGATCAAGACCTTTAAAGTGAGGAGAGTGCTCACAGGGCTCTGAACAACATGGCCAATGTTTGGAAGTCCAGCTGTTCTCTATACAGCTGTGAATGCTGGACCCTGGAGCCTACCTACTCTGCATAAGTCCCTGGACGGGTGCTACGCCAAAATGTTACATAATGCAGTACTAAACATCAGATCAGTCAGGGATGAACCCATTACCAACTAGAAAAAGTGCTCCTCGGAGCACAGATCTCCACCAGGTCAGGTAGGTTACTGTGGGTGAGTAATGTTCGAAATACACCAATCAGGATGGATTATGAAGAATAGGACAGATCCGTGTTGATCACATGACTATAGAGATAACGTGTAGTAGTAATATCAAGAATCTGCCTTCTGGTGGCACTATAAAAGACATATGTGAAAAATGCAGGGCAGAGGGTTTTCCTGGGCCTTTAGGGAGTGTGTGTGCAAAGTTTCATGCTATAGGTAAAAACGCAAAGCGGCCTTTTTATCAAAGATTTGAAAAAAATAGGGTGATATTTCTTCTTTGTGCGTGCAAGGTTTCATGGCATCGCACGCTGTGTTCATGATTTGAGGCATTTTGTTCAAAACAGCCCACTCCTGCAAACTTTGGAAGCCAATGAGGATGGAATGATCCGACAAACCCATTTAGTTTAATGACTATAGATACCGGTATACTGTGCAGTGTGTACCAATTTGTATGATGTTTGGACAAGTAGGAGGAGTAATATAAAAAAAACATGTTTGGAAATAATTGGCCTCCTGCTGGCACTATAACAGGCCAATGTGAAGAATTTGGGGCAGAGGTTCTGCTCTGGCATCCAGGGAGTTTTACATCGATTGGGCGGGCCAATGGTGCCAGAGATTACTTGTCCACAGACGTACGGACACACACGGACGCAGTAAGAGCGAGATCATTTAGCGACCTACAACCGGGTCGCAACGTGGTCGGTTGTTTTCAGCGACCGGGTCGCTAAATCGAGCGACCGGGTCGCTAAATCAACCGACCGGCCCGGTAAATCACAGACCGCGCGGCTAAATCAACCGACCCGGTCGCTAAATCTACCGACCTGCCTGCAGTTTTAGGTCGGTAGATTTAGCGACCCGGTTGGTACATCTAGCGACCTGGTCGGAAGATTTTGCGCCCCGGTCGTTCGATTTAGCGACCCGGTCGCTCGCTTTAGGTCTATGGATTTAGCGACCCGGTCGGAAGATGTTGCGTCCCGGTCGTTGGCTTTAGCGTCCCGGTTGGTCGATTTAGCGACCCAGTCGATGGATTTAGCGTCCCGCAGGTGGCTTTAGCGTCCCGGTCGTTCGATTTAGCGACCCGGTCGCTCGATTTAGCGGCACGGTCGGTGATTTACCGGTCCGGTTGGTAGCTCTTGCGACCCGGTCGCTGAAAACAATTCCGACCGCGTTGCGACCCGGTTGTAGGTCGCTAAATGATCTCGCCCTCTCTCCACGGACGGACGGATTGGACAGACAGGGTGCAAAACATAGTCTCAGCCATGCCTTCGACCGGGCGTAGACAATAAGCATCCTTATGGAGGGTTAGCTTAGGGTTAGTGCAGCAGTCAGGAGAAGTCACAGACATAGACACCCTGGAGCTCCCATGCCAGAAAAGGCTTGCTGTGGGAACCAACGCACCAGCATCAATCACAAGAGCGTCCTACGTAGACTAAAGAAAGGTGCAGGGGTGGGTGAGCTAGTCAAATAGATATGTGGAGGGTTGAGATGACTGGAGACATCGCTGGAGGGCTTGTCCAAGGATGACCTAGAGAGAGCCGCAAACACAGGGCGCTCCCATGCAGCCAGCAAACTTGTGCTGTGGGATCCAATCCAACACACAGGCATCGATCACGAGGGCGTCCCACACCTACCTACATGTACATACTAAAGAAAGATGCAGGGGGCGGCAGCACGGCACGTACTGGCGAGCTGCACTTTTGCTTTAGGTGGCAGAGCAAGATCATGAATGATTTCATGATCAGACACACAACTGAAGAACATACAGTATTATTTTCAGAGGTATTTTTGCCTGCTACAGTAGTGATAGTGTCTCCGATTTTTATCCAGAGTTTTCAATGTTCATTTGTACAAGCAGTGCAGTGCCTGGGCAGTGAACTGAGTGTATAGTCACTCCTTTGTGGGGGGATTCATGCTTCTGCTTTTGACAGATAGCGAAAATAGCCGATCTACAAGCTCAGGGGTCATCAATACTTGTACTTGAGTACAGGACAAATGTGTCTCTGGCAAAACATATATTTGCTGTGAGTGTTGTTATATGCATATAACAAAACAAAAAGAACTAAGGAAAAAAATTGAGCAGCTGAAGCATATTCAAATAACTTGCGGGGAGCTACAATGTTATATATAGATTGGGAACACTGCCCAGGTGTTCCCAGTTGACAGAGTGGTTTAAAGAGAGAGTGGCAACAATGGAAGTCTCAAAAGCTTGATCGCTGCGTGATTCATGTACCCCACCTCAGATAGTTCTAGTTAATGTACATGTTACTGTAAATCCATTCAGATATGCTGAAAAAATACAATTTGATTGTTTAAACGTCTTGCCTTTTAAAAGTGTGCCACAATCAGTCTTTTCCGCAGCAACTCTACATCACTGAGAATACGATTTTTTTTAGACCTATTTGATCCTGTGGGGGAAATTCAGTTTTCAGCTTCACCCTGCTGATTGCTATCCAAGTGGTCAGTCACACTTGAGGGGAGGGGAGCAATTAGGGGTTAAGTGTCTTGCTCGGGTAGACACCTAGCCGGGGCTCGAACCACCTTCTTTTCCCCAGAGGGCCTCTCTACCCATTCTGTGACTGTAGTGTTTGCTGTAGTGTTTGCTGTAGTGTTTGAGTCCGGGAACAACTGTATATTGAGAGGCTCCACGATCCGCCCGTTGCTGTAAAAACTATTATCTTTCTGTTGGAGGGAATGGAGTTGTGGCCACTCACTGTCTGCTTACACTGCTCTAGGCAGACTGATTGGCAGGGAAATAAGCTTGGGATCGTTACAATGGTTACTGGAAATGGGTTCCTAAAAGACTTTATTCACCATATGGCTACTGCTAGAAACTATTGGAAAAAGTACTCAAATGTTTTACTTAAGTAAAAGTATCAATACTGCAATGTAGAAATACTCTTTTACGAGTATAAGTCCGGAATTCAAAATGTACTTGAGTGAAAGTACAAAAGCATCAAAATGTATTTAAAGCTATACTGTGTAAGTTGCTCAACTAGTGGTCAGTAGCGTTATAGCAAACCGCGGTCGCGTCCTCTTTTTTCGTCCGTTTTCCGCCGCGGACCGGGCCTTCAGACCACCGCGTCCGCCTCGCCGGCTTGCCCGCCTCGCCACGCATCCGTGGAGGTGTCTCGTGTCCCTCTGCGGACCGGCGTTGGGGAGTTAGTACAGGCTAGACTTCTAGACCAGCGTAAACAAAGCTGTTGAAGCAAGCTATTTCCTGATGAGACGCAAGATGCACTGTGATTGGCCGGTAGTGTATCATGTGTGTATGATCTGCAATGTGATTGGCCAACGTATACACAACGTATACGGATGATGCAGATGACGTCATTTTGCCGGGAAATCCTGCCCCTGTCACGGCTAAGTAGAAACCATATAAAGAAAAGGCTTTTGGGGCTGAAATTAACGGAGTGAAGGTTCTAAAACTTTAGCGATTTAATAGTTAGGACAATTTTAAGATATGTTTTATAAAAAAAGTTACATAGTATAACTTTAAAGTACCAATAATAAAAGTACAAATATGTTTGAAAATAGTTGAACTACAAGCTCACAACGGCTATTTTCAAATAGCCAAGGTATAAAATAGGACTAAA
The DNA here is from genome assembly GCF_963921795.1 of Nannobrachium achirus. Taxonomy (NCBI): domain Eukaryota; kingdom Metazoa; phylum Chordata; class Actinopteri; order Myctophiformes; family Myctophidae; genus Nannobrachium; species Nannobrachium achirus. The sequence goes on from NC_137812.1 coordinate 45,276,416, forward strand.
GTAGGTCATATTTGTTGCATTTATTGTAAGATTATAATTTATATCTGCAAAGTAACTAGTAGCTACAGTTTTCAAATAAATGTAGCGGAGTAAAAGTAAAATATTTGGATCCGACATGTAGTGGAGTAGTTGTAAATAAAAGTATTGGAAATTGGAAATAACTCAAGTAAAGTACAAATACCTCAAAGTTGTACTTAAGTACAGTACTTAAGTAAATGTACTGAGTAACTCTACACCACTGGAAACTATTTGCACAAACTAATGAATGCTAGAGGGAAAACAAAACCGAAAGCCAAAAGTATGAAAGAGGCTGTAGTGGATTGACGTTCACTGGCATCAATTCCACCAGTGTCCCGCTGTACTGTGCTGCACGAGGCGGTGGCCGCGGCTTTAACCCATTTAGGGCCTAGGATTATTGAATGCTTTAACCAGTGAAAAATAGCAGATATACAAGCTCACAGCGCGGCACCGAGTGCCGCGCTGCGAGCTTGTAGATCTGCTATTTTTTTTAAAGTCGTGAAAATGTGTGCAAATCTTTGAATATGTGTATTTTCAAAGCGAACATTTTGTAAATCAAATTTTGCTTCTGGGTGGTCCCTGGAACTAGATATTTTGAGATGCGGGTCCGTGGCCAAATAAATATCAGTTTGGGGGTCCTTCATATGAATAAGTTTGAGAACCACTGACATAGTATTCTCTCAAGAACTAGCCTCGGAAACCCAGACTTTTATTTTGGCGATAGGAAGAAAAATAAAAACTCAAGAAAAGACTAACTGAGCTCCAGCTAAGTGAAAAGGACCTTTTCTTTGACGATGGCTAGCCAGATTGCTGACATAGAAACATAGGTTTTTCAAAAAAAACCTTAGAAGGATTCAAAAGACACTTCAAAATTCTAATTTTCACGATTTTTCAAAAATAGCAGATCTACAAGCTCGCAGCGCGGCACTTGGTGCCGCGCTGTGAGCTTGTATATCTGCTATTTTTCAATAGTTAAAGCATAAAATAGTGATACACAAAATGTGTATACCCGTTCTGAACGGGTTTTAATTACCTCTGCCAGGCCAGCACAGGTGAGGCACACAGTCTCACTAACAAGGTGGTTTCTTACCGGGGAGTACCAAACCCAACAGGAACAACAGCCCTAATTTGGAAAGGAAAGCTGGCACTCACATATAAGAGAATAACCAATGTTCACGACGGTTCCCAACCCCATTATATTTCACTGGCTTTTACAGATTATTGGCGGAAATAATAACACAGCCGGGAAACCAAGGACGCGTTATCCTCTCAAAGATACAAAACTGAACAAGGTTTCATACTCGTTATACATACGGTTGTACACACTATATGCATTCTAGGGTTGTGTTAGAATAGACTTTCAGAGCCAGTAGCCTATTAACACTGAGAAATGTGCTTATGTCAAGAGTTAGATTTGACACAGGGTAATTTGCTGTGAGACGGGTGACAATTGTATCAGTTTGATGATCTAACATCGATGTTATAGTCCAGTGAAAACTGCTTACGGGCCAAAGCAAGCACCAGAAATGACCCATATCCTAGTTTTCATCTATAATTAAGTCGACCATGGTTTTTACATCAATAGATCAAGCAGGTAATATATGCTGCCATCATCCTCTGCCCTTATTTTGTTAAGTCGGTCAACAGCATAAACACATGGGTGGTGTAACAGCACAGACTAGTGGAGACTTCTGTGCACTACTTCATCTAATCTCAGATAGCGGCATCATCTCATTGTAAAAATGCTCCCTCTATTTTCATTCTTATGGTCTTTCAATACTGATGTTATTGTGTGTGATAAGCTTGTGTTGTTACATAAGGTATTTCAATTCAGTTCAATTCAATCTGCTCAGAGTCCTCACTGGACCAAACTGTTCTGCTGCACTGGTGAGCAAAGTGTATTACCTCCGTCCCTGGCCATGGAGTTCAGCAGAGGATGGACTTTATAAAAAGAAATGTGACATTACCTGGCTTTCCCCCCAGTGACCCATCCTCAATTGGTCCTGGCAGCCACAGAGTGATTCCTGTTTTGCTCCACTTTGGTGCACTCTGCACACCACAGAGCACAGGGCTGTCTGGGCTACGCGCCCAGGGTCAGTCTTCTACGGACGCATGTCCCTGCCACGCCGCAGCCAGAGAATATAGATGAGTAACGTCTGGATGTGTGAGTGTGTGTGTTTGTGTGCACGCGCGTCACTTTGCGATGCGCTGTGAGCTTGTACATCTGCTATCGTGCGTGCGCGTGTGTGTGTGTGTGTGTGTGTGTGTGTGTGTGTGTGTGTGTGTGTGTGTGTGTGTGTGTGTGTGTGTGTGTGTGTGCTTGCGGTTACTTAACATGGACTTTACACACCCTTGTGCTGGTATTGGTGCACATCGTCCTGATACAACCCCTCTTTTGGATCTGTCAAAGTGTGTGCTTATCATACCTAGCCACTGGATGCTTTTCCCAGTCGGGGAGCATCATGGAAGCCTTTAAAAGCCTTAAAAGCCTCCAGAATAGGAGCTGAGCTGGGCCTATCCGTCTTCTGGCTGGAGCCTGCGTCTGGAACGGCTCCATGTGCAGGAAATCTGACCTTAGGACACACACACACAGTCACACACACACACACACACACACACACACACACACACACACACACACACACACACACACACACACACACACACACACACACACACACAAGGTTAATTCTGTGTTCTGGGCACTTACGGTAGTCGAGTCAAGTTGCCTTTTGTCTATGCAAACATAAAGGCAAATACGTTCTGTGCATGTATATGTACTCTCGCAAATACACACTGTAGTTGTGTGTATACGTAAAGACAGACTTGCCTTTAACCACATAATCCCTAGCAACTTCGACTGTTTTCAGAGAAGATATTTGGTGTAGAGGAGAAACAAACGGTTGGGATTTTATTAGGCCCCTTGGGGACTCCAGTCACTGAAGTATATAATAAAGTTTCATTGGTTAACAATACCAAATTGTGAAATTCCTAATAAGCTTCAAGTAATCCTTTCCTCCTTTCCTCCTTTTCTCATTCTCCTCATCTCTCTCTCTCTCTCTCTCTCTCTCTCTCTCTCTCTCTCTCTCTCTCTCTCTCTCTCTCTCTCTCTCTCTGTCTCCCTCTTTCTCTTTGTTGCAGGAGAATTCTGGGGAGATTTCTGAATCCTTCGTTCCTCAAAGATGAAGCAGCTCAGTGGATCAATGTGTTTATAGTGGTAAGTCACCACACCAATGTTGATCTGGATGTTGCTAAGGATACTCAGCCTGATAGCACACGCACGCACGCACGCACGCACGCACGCACGCACGCACACACGCACGCACACACACACACACACACACACACACACACACACACACACACATGAATGTAGCCTTTGCCTCTGCTCCAAAGAGGATGTGTTCTAGGCCAGATGTCTCTCTGATTGTCTATGATTTATGATTGTAAAAAGCTGTGCCAAGTCCACTGAGAAAGACAGAGAGAGCACAAGAAAGAGAAAGAGAGCAGTGGTGGACATAGTACCCAACTGAACTGCAGTACTCGAGTCAAAGTATATACTCCAAAGTATATACTCTAAAGTATATACTCCAAAGTATATACTCTAAAGTATATTCTCCAAAGTATATACTCTAAAGCACAAAGCAGCGCTATTCAACCTGCGGCACTGGGGCAGCATGCGGCCCCTGCAGCATGTCTATGTGGCCCGTCATGGTCATACCAATTACATTTTTGTCTACTTTCAGTGTGGACAAATCATTTCTGTTGTCATTTCTCTCCAATACCATTAGGAATCTATTTTTGACTTATTTTATACAAGACTTTTTTGCTAATTTGTTTGTTCCAAAAGAAGAAACTTCATTCCATGACAATATTTTTGTTTGATGAGGTTTGGCCTTATAGATGGAAATGTGGCTGTTTTCTGTGTGTTTCCTTAATTTTTAGACTGCTTATGTAGAGTAAACGTCCAAAATAGGGCCGTCGTTTTTAGCTTGCAACCCTTGACGTTTTTGTATTTTGCTGAGTGGCCCCTGAGACATCCTAAGTTGAGTAGCCCTGATCTAAAGTATAGGCTATACACAAATATTACTCAACTTGCTCTGTCAAATTTATACTTTAGTTAAAGTACTAGTACATGCCTTTAAATAATATTTAATCATTCAAGTACATTTACAAAGTACTTTTTTCTATTTAATATATGTATATAAATTATGTTTTTGCAAAATTTGAAATACACCTTAAATGATTCATTCATGATGTACTTTTTTTTTTTAAATCACAACATTTATATGGAAGGAAAGTATCCACAAATACAAATACTCAAGTAAAGTGCAGATACAAATACGTGCATTACCTCAAATAAATGTACCAGTTACTGTTCACCAGTGATACAGAGAGAGACACGGCGGGAGGCAGGTAATATATGCTGCTTTTAGAGTAAAAAGAGAGAATCATCCACCAGGAGGGAAAGTGAGAGAAAAGACGTGACGGATAAAACAGGATGAAAGTTTAACCAAAATCGTCATCAACTCCCCTGAAGCGACGGGCGAAAGCCGCGCGGCTGCCGCTGCGGACAGACGGGAGGACAGAGACACAGACAGACGGACAGATGCACAGGACACGTAGAGCGGGCCGTCCCCAGCTGTTTTGAAAAGCGCTGCCCCGATCTGATACATTATTGAACATGCTGCTCTCCAACGCATCACTGAGCTTTCCTCTCATGTTAGCGCTCAAACTTCTTGTCGCGTCACCCGGGCTAAATATAAAACGTTTGCTCACCACCCAGCTCTCTTCTTTCGGCTTGTTAAAAGATGGAGAGGCTGTGGGCTACGGTGGACTATGTGGAAGCACTGAACTGCACTTTCCTCCTTTGAGGCTCTCTGTGACTCATTCTGGCATCAGGGTGCCTTGCTGCCTCGGCTTCATCAAAGCCCTTACAAAAGCCTCCTCCAACCATTAGGTTTGGCTGTTGTCAGCTAACACACTTAAGTATGCTGTGCTTATTATGATGCATTTGCACAGAGACTCGCATCTACTGTACACAGGAATATATGAGGTCGTTGTATTATGGGGCTCGAATCAGACACACATGCAAGGCCAGCAGCAGGCAAGCTGAGAGTCAATTTATACTTTGTCATTTGACTCATTTATTGTTGAGAAACACTCATCAAAGATTAACTTTTAGTTTTCACGATTACAGAGGCTTGTTTTGGATGGTGCTGCTGCAGCTGCTGATGTGATCCCTAAGTTATTAATAATATTATGTAGAATTTTCTGTCAGGCCAGAATACAGAGTCTTTCCTACAGGTGGCAGCAAAGTATCATATCCAACAGGCCCTGCATGATTTCATAGCAGGCCTGACTGCCTGACTGCCTGCCTGCCTGGCCCGTTTTATGGGCTAGTCCCTCAATCGCCCTCCTTCCCCTCATCTCATCTATCTCTCTGTCTCCTGCAAGACAGATTCTAAAACATATTATTCTTCCTGGCCAGGAAAAAACAGTGGAAAAACCAATCAATAGCTTTTGATGGATCAAGGGCACACGTACAGCGCAGCGCCGCTCCAATGAAAAATATTGTTCTGTCCTCTTCTTGCAGCTCCCACTTTTAAACTTGATGTTACAGGATGCGCCATGAATAAAGGTAAGACCTTCTCTTTTACTTAACTTTACTTAATGTGCGTGTGCGTGTGCGTGTGCGTGTGCGTGTGCGTGTGTGTGTGTGTGTGTGTGTGTGTGTGTGCGTGTGTGCGTGCGTGCGTGCGCCGTGCACCGTGCGTGTGTGTGTGTGTGTGTGTGTGTGTGTGTGTGTGTGTGTGTGTGTGTGTGTGTGTGTGTGTGTGTGTGTGTGTGTGTGTGTCTGTGTGCACGTGCCTGCGTGCACATATGTGGGTTTTTGTTTGTGTGTGTGTGTTCCATCAGATGCTCAGTGACATGTTAGGCACTCTGGCTGATGATCATTGGTCTCCATGTGAGGTTGCTATAGTGACTATGAGTGTTGGGGGGGGGGGGGGGGGGGTTAAAATGAGGGGTGCAGAGGATAAGGAGAAAAATGACGGAGTGGGAGGAATAGGAAATTAAGTGCTTGGTGCCTCAGGGCCTGTGTGTGTGTGTGTGTGTGTGTGTGTGTGTGTGTGTGTGTGTGTGTGTGTGTGTGTGTGTGTGTGTGTGTGTGTGTGTGTGTGTGTGTGTGTGTGTGTGCGTGCGTGCGTGCGTGCGTGCGTGCGTGCGTGCGTGCGTGCGTGCGTGCGTGCGTGCGTGCGTGCGTGCGTGCGTGCGTGCGTGCGTGCGCAAGCCTACTATCATGCACGAGCCTGCGGAGAGCCAGAGAGGGTGATATTGAGAAGTCGCTCCTTGGTGTAACTGCAAATTTGATCAATATAACTCAGTCAAACACACACTCTATCATGCACGCACACACACACACAGAGAGTTCCACATCCTGTGTGCGTAGGAGCAACAGAACCAGGGAGGCTGTGCTGACGGGAGCGTGGGCCGAGGGCAGCCCACTCTGGCCCTCAGACAGCGTGGCTGGATGCATGGTGTCTCTGTAGCACTTCATCACCGTATCCTTACGTCTCATGAATCGGTGTCAGCCTGGCTGTATGTACAGAGTAGCAAGCTTCTAAAATAGTCGATCTTCAAGCTCGCAATGCAAAGCGTTGACGGCGCGCTTCGCTGCGAGCTTGCACCTTGACTATTTTTGGCGTGCGACGCCGACATGCGGCAAAGTATAAATCAGGCATAAGCCTGCTGTGATATGAGCAAAATGACTGCATATAACTGTAGTTTATGAAGTGCCCTACAGCTTCGAGAACTCAGCTGCAGTCGTGTTCTGTCCTGGTTCTGAGAATAGAGTGAAAAATTATAGAATGAATGGGAAGAGAATGGAATGAACTAGAACAAGAAGATATGTTACCTGTGCTGTGTAAAGTATACAGTATAAAGTATAAAGACAGATCATTTTCTTTTTTACCCCACAATTTAGCCAATTCATTCCTCCCAAAAATCACATTTGGGTGTTGTCGCTGCTGTTGTATCCCACTGACTCACCACCAGTGTCGTCAGCTGAGCAAAGGCTGAGGTATGGCAACATGACTGGTTTTCGTATAGACCAGAGGTCCTCAACGTTTTCAGGCCAAGGACCCCTTAGTTGAGAGAGAGATGAAGCAGGGACCCCCACAACCTGTTCTTGCATTCCATATAGTTTCATTGTTTGACAGCACAATCATCAGTGTTTTTTGGATTCAATTTGTGTTTTCAGATATTTAACCACTTGAACCGTCAATACTTAATAAACTTGACCTTTTTTTAGACTGCTCTTTTTCCCCCTCTACATCAAACCTCTTTGCCGAAAATAGCTGATCTACAAGCTCACAATGCCTTGCAGCGCGAGGCGTTGTGAGCTTGTAGATCTGCTATTTTTGGCTAAAGTTCTCAGAATATGGACGTTAAGGTTCAAGAGGTTAATATAAAAAATCAAACCTCGGTTTGAAGTGAAGCGGTGAACTGTTATTCTATGTGTTCTAGAGTTATGAACTCTGTGATCTGTACATTCTTTATATTCTGAATGAATGAATGAATGAATGATTTTATCTGGAGGGCCGAATGTGAAGCTTGACCAATCCTCAAAGTATCCAATCATCAGACCGGGACGGACACTACACACATATTCTGGACGTACGGGACAGATAAAACCTGTTCATTCTGGACTGAAATGACCATATATGGACATGAGGTGACAGACATTTTGTTTTTGAAAAAACCTGTTCATTCTGGACTGAAATGACCATATATGGACATGGGACACACAAAGCCACTCCTTGGAAGCGGCTTTCACCGCTTCAAAAAGGAGGAAAAGGTTTCTATCACACAAAAATTTGGAGGACCCCCTGTAGTAACTCTGAGGACCCCCTAGGGGTCCCGGACCCCCTGTTGAAGACCCTTGGTATAGACGCTTGACAAAGCGCCAAAACCACCACAGTGGATTTGAACCCACGACCTCTGCGGTGGTGGTGGGCAGGACCACAAATATGTTGTGATGCGTAATTTTTTACTTGAAAATCAATGCCTTTGAGTTGGTACAAAACAAGACATGGCTTGTCAGGGTTATTAATAATACTCCTTCTATGAATAACGCAAATGTGTGTGAGTGTGTATTTGTCCCCTGCATATCTCAAAAACTGTCCGTCCAACCGACTTCAAGCTCAGCGTGTGCATTGCTGTCGGAGTGCCGTACCCGGAGTGAAACCGGTTGGATCGGCGGTTGTCCAGAACAGCCAGTCTGATCGATATACCCATATATGGGCATGTATGGAGACCTGGCTGTCCAGAACCACAGACAGATCCCACCAATATAGGCCTACCCAAATGTGGGCATAAAAGGGACACAGGCAGACAGACAGACAGACAGATAGATACAGAAATCTCCATAAATGGGCATAAAGGGGACACAGACAAACAGACTGGTGCAACGCATACAATGGGTATTGTGTAATCGGAGGGGGCTGTCTTCCCAACGGGCATTGGCCTTGTACTAAACAAATAAATAAATAATAAATATAGAGCAAATGCATTAAAATGTCTTAACATCATAATTTGCGAGGTGGGAAAAAAAATATCCAGTTGGCCCCATTCAATTACTTCCTGCTTTCCCCCGGGGGGCTAGAGTACGTGAAAGTGAACTAATTCTATTTATTCCGTTTATACCAAAACGATTTCAAACAACCCCGAGGCCATATTCCCCTTATGCAGCAAAACATCCTAATGTTACGGGGTAAAAAAAAAAAAAACCTCTGAGATGTGCGGCTGCCGCCGGCCGGTGCGTGTGCCAGACATTGTCAGCGATAATAATGTAACCCTACCAATACAGGACTATAGCTTCAACACAGGGATTACACCCAGATGATTCTTCAACAGAGAGTTTAGTCTGAGGGGGTGGGGGGAGTGCACAGAGCTTAATCCTCCTCCTGTGGAAGTGGACCATGGTGAGGCAGAGCAGCGGTCCAGGGGCGTCACAAGGGGGGGGGGGGAGTGGGACTGAGTTACTAGGGCCCAAGGTGGAGGGGCCTTGATTATTTTATGCTTTAGCTATTTCAAAATAGCAGCTATACAAGCTCAGTGCCGTGCTGCGAGCTGGTAGATATGCTATTTTTGAAACGTCGTGAAAATGTGTGCAAATATTTGAATATATGTATTTTTCTAAGCGAACATTTGTAACTCAAGTTTTGCTTCTGGGGGGTCCCTGGAACTAAATATTTTGAGATGGGGGTCCGTGGCCAAATCTATTCATTTTGGGCGTCCTTCACATGAAAACGTTTGAGCACCACTGACGTAGAAACATAGGTTTTTCCAAAAAAACCTTGGAAGGATTTTGATAATCAATCAAAGACTTGCACACATTTTCACGATTTTTTCAAAAATAGCAGATCTACAAGCTCGCAGCGCGGCACTCGGTGCCGCGCTGTGAGCTTGTATATCTGCTATTTTTCAACAGTTAAAGCCCAAAATGTGAGTGGATCCTTGTACCCGGGGCCCAGAATTTGGTGCGACACCCCTGTCGCGGTCACATACAGTAGGACGGAGAACAGAGGACGCTCAGATTATCTCCCAGTAGAAACGGGGCTGAGCCTGAAGCCGTCAGACAGACAGAGCCCGTCTCCTGCTCCTCCTAAATCTGCCATACGCTCTCTAATGCAGTCTGAGAGAGACATTGTTCCCCCTGTCTCTCCCAGCGTCTCTCTCTATGACTGTGCGATGCTTCCGTGTGATAGCAAGACAGGAGCGTGCATGTGTGTGTGTGGGTGTGTGAGTGAGACTCTAGTCTTTTATCGCACCATTAGCCACGGGACTTCTGGGTGAGCCGTAGCCTTGTTCCTGTTGTATTGTATGCTGTAATTACCTTCGCATGAGTCACGTCTGATCATTAGGAGGGTCAATGGGGGACCCGCGCTCATGCACATGTATGACCACACACACACACACACACACGCGCACACACGTTCGCGCACACGCGCTCGTACACAGACACTGATAAAAGTAATCTCTCTTGCTGCCATGCAAGCGCCATACTCATAGGAGCCAGTGTAGTCCTAATGGGATTATCATAGCTGAGGGTCCCAGTCGTCGCCCTGTTATGCCTCTCATCATCAACACAGATGCAAGGAATAATGATGTCTCTTCTGGATTATCCATCAACATTCTTTCACCTTTCTTGTTTCCACATTTCTGTCACAGCTCTTCTCTTTTATTGATTGGTTGATTGATTAATTGATTGGATACTTTATTAACAGTTTGCAAAAAGGTACAGTTATACAATAATGCTAGAAGTATAACACAAAAAGCCCTAGGGACTCGTTTCCATTGTGGTCTTATGTCTCCCCAGCTCACAGCCAGGTTCTCTCTGTTCCATCACAGCGGGAACACAACGTTTGCTTTCCACTTGGAGGTTGACTGTGTTACGGTGTTTGTCCCATTGAGCATCATAACAATGGAACTATTGATGGAAGAGTGCAGAATGATTCAGTTTGGCCCTTTGTGTTGACTGTTGAGTGATTGGACAGGCAGGCCCAGAGGATAATGTGCTATTAGATATGGTGTGTGTGGAAGGCAGGAGAAAGTGAGGGCCTCTCAAATCCAGTAGCTTAAATGTCATGTCATGTCACACCCAGGCATAAGGCGCACGCCGCACACACGCACGCACGCACATGCGCGAGCGCACACACACACACACACACACACACACACACACACACACACACACACACACACACACACACACACACACACACACACACACACACACACAAAGGGATTATTGAAACTAACTTGTAGGAAAGGCAGGGACAGATCAGTGCTATACATCACCCCACTCACTAAACCTGACATCCAGCTGAATTACAACTCGCACACAGACACACACCAACACACACACTTAAGTAAATGCACACAAACACTGGGACGCGGGACTCTTCAGATGCGGATTAGATTTGGACATTCGGTAGGTGGTTTGAAGACACCACTTTTGGTAGCCTGGAAACCAGATAAATCGGCCATATAGTGATATAGTGAATAGTCTGGCCATACCGGGCTACACTTTTGGTGTAACACCATACAATTCATTTAAAATCTATTAACTATAGTTAAGAAATTATTTGTTTAGGGCTAGCAAAAGTTACAGGTATAGTGTGTGTGATATCAAATGTGAGCTTACCATAATCACAGTAATCCTCATATTCCATCATATTCAAGGGCTTTTGGAGAGAACTTACTTTAGTAGGCAATACCATAATATAACAGCCGTAGCTCAGGCTGTCTGGGACATGTTTAGCCAGTTCATACTTGATATTACTGCAAACCATTTCGTTGAGAGGCGGAATCCGTGTGTGAATGGGTGAATGTAATGCTCAATTATTGTAAAGCGCCTTGGATAAAGGCACTATATAAATCATTTTACTATATGTAGGATGGCAAGGATTATATTGTTAGAAAGATATTAGGTACACTTTGAATGTGTATGTATTTCACTTAGTCCCTGAATGAGGTATGGCCTTCACCTTTATTGAATTAATTACATTCACTTATAAAATATGAAATGAAAGCATCTACTGTGCCTCCAAGCAATTTCTAGTTTGTGGTTTGTACCGTAGCTTTTAGTAATAAATGAGAATACTATCAGCGGGGGATCAAATTCCATCACAAGCTGACTAACATGTCTACAATATCTTATATAATATATCCTCTCTTGCCAAATCCACAGTAGCTTTGATTTTAAATGGCCTTGTAAAGATTCTATCACTAGACATGGAAGTAGCTGTCATTCTGTCATCACTCTCTGTGCCCTTTATGTGCATTAAAAGTACAAGCTGCTATTGTAAAAGCAGATTTGAAAGGCTGCAATTCGAAGTCATCATCATTCACTGTGTAAGAACAAACAGCACATCCCTTGATTTTAATTATAGGCATTCCACTCTGTCATTAGAGCTATTGAAGTTCTCTATACACCAGTGGTTTTCAATCAGTGGTCCGGGGACCACCAGTGGTCCTGGAGGGGTTCCAGGTGGTCCCCAGCTAAAGGATGGAGAGTTGGTAACCAAGGGTACCCTTTTAGATCTTTAACTCTTGAGAGCGTAAAATGAAACCAAATGGACCCTTAAATTATTGTTAAACATCGGCATTACTTAATTTACAACAAGTCTACACAATTCTACACAATTAGAAAATGCTTGTTTTGATCGACGTTTTGCCTGTTAATATCTCTCCTATGGTCTAACATCAATACATCATGGAATTGTGGACAGAATCTTTATCCAATGATAATAAAATATAGTAAGTTAGTAAGATAATTGGGTCAGTTTGGAGACCTCTGAATGTTGTGTCATTGTGCACCCAGGCAGCCCGACTTCAGTGTCCATTGCAGTCGCGCACTCTGGTTTCCGAAATGTGTGTTGCCAAAATAGCAATTTTAGGGAAATAGCAACAACAGCGCAAATAAAGGAGTTGGCATAATGTATAGCGGGTATAGTGACCAGTGTGGCTAAGGGGTAAGGGGAGGCAAGGAATAGGGCCCTAGTTGTTTCATAGCTTGGGCTATGGTGGCTTTCTTGTTGTTGAAGTCACCCAGTGGTTTCAGTCTTGTGGAGTTTGTTTTGTTTAATGATCTCCTTCAGCCGGTAATAATTATGTGTAGATTAGGCTGTAAAGTAGAGTAAAGGTTTAATGTGTTTTCTTCTCTTTTTTTGTATTAAGGATCTAATGATTGTTCTTAACCACTTGTCTTAGACCCTATATACTTCGTTAACCGGGGGTCCTCCAGGGGTCCATAATCGGCTCCCTCCTTTTTCCCCCCTACATCAAATCTCTTCGCTGAAAATAGCCTAGGATAGGCAATGCTAGGGTTCATATGGTTAAAGGATGTTTGCACAAAATACTGTTATTATGACTAAGTTGTACCATGTTGTTAGTTGTTATCATAGATCAGTGAACACAAATGATTGATTGAAACTGGGCTGGGATACAGTGGTCCTGTCCACAACTTAAAAAGCCTGTGTTGTGGGCCAAGGGCATAAAGTGTGTGTGGGGTGGGCGGTGGCTACTTCCTACCCCCTACTACTTTGTTGTAGTCACATGGGAGCATCACAGCGAAAGAGAGAAGGATGAGGGCACTGTGTAAAGACCTTTCAGACGGGAGCGTTTGACACGTCTAGTAATTCATTTTCAATGAGAGGCGGGCGATTAGTTACTTGGGACACACGCAGAAGTTGAAGCGCGAAGAGGCAAGCGAGTGCAGTCCCGTGAAATCAGCTCATGCACATGCTGGATTGTAGTCAGCTTTTTTTTCCCACACTACGCGCAGGAGGACAAAACCACAATGATTGCGTCGCGATCCCCGCTGATCCAAGCGAGAATTCCCATGACAATAGTCCCCCGTCTGAACCAGCCTTAAGGCACCCAGAACTTATGGCGATACTGTGGGAGCCAACCCAAGGGGGGGGGGGTGGTGGCATGGACTCACTGCGGGGGGGGCACCACCTACATGGACTCACTGCGGTTTGACAGTGGAGCCAGCAACATGCTGGCTCCACTGATGCTGGATAGGAAGGAGTGGAGGGCGACGTTCCAGGAGTCCCTAGTTGGTGTCAGTTAATCTGCACCTCCTCGCATCGCATTGCATCGCCTCACTACTTCCTACAAACTCTGCCTTCATTGTGTTCTGAACTTCACACCTTTTGTGTGAAGATGCACTCACACAAATGTTGTGAGTGCATCTTGTCACTATCCATGCTATTAAATGGACAAGACATGCAGTACAGCAAACCCCTTGCAACATACTGGAAAACTGCTTCTGTCTTAGTTCCCACTACAACATTTTGCAATGATGACACACACACTCCCATGGTGAAAACAATACCAGCCACACTGACGCAGCTCATAATAACATGCTTGTCCAAACCCTCAATTCACTGGGTCAAAAAGCCACCGGTTCAAAGCGGCACGCTAATGGAAACCACCACTGTGTGTGCGTGTGCGTGTGCGTGTGCATGTACGCGTGTGTGCACATGCACATGCACATCAACGCTGCCACCACGCCAGTCA
>NC_137812.1:45295524-45301432 GCF_963921795.1 Nannobrachium achirus
GTTCTTAGCTCCGACTGGCGCGCTAATGATTACCAGCCTTCTGTAATTTCACAGTGCCCTGTGAATAAGGTGTTGACTACTGCATCAATGTCACTAGCCAACAACAGAGATAAGGGTTGTATAATTGCATGTGTCTGTGCGTTCACCGGGCGGGTGGTATTAATGATACTGTAAATGTTTTTGTGTGTGGCTGGATCAGGCCTTGTGTGTCTCATGCAGGTGTGTATCTCTCACTAGGAAAGGCACGATCAGAGGCAATTAATTAAATGCCACAACTTTGATGGGGCTACAGCTACACACGCGCCTTTAATAATTCACTTGTTATACAGAAACAGGAGCTTCTGTTGGTAGCTTCTAACTGACGACGCTGCAACCCATAGATCTCTCTCCTCCACATTCTGGTGGTCGTAATTTTTCTGTTCGCTTTATCCCTCAGCACACACTTTTAGCGTCTCTTTCTATCTTGCTTTTTACTCATGTTAAAAGACGAATTTACCACTTTTCAATGTTAAAGTGGAAGCCATTGTTCTCCCGATAATAAAACTATATTGTTTCAAAATAAAAATCTGTCAAATGATGATGTCACAAGACTATGGATTTCTGAACTTCCCACAGCTCTCCCAAGAGACTTGGACCAAGTAGATTTTTTTTTGTGTTTTATTATGAACATAAGTGAGGACCTATTATTTGAAGATAGGTTGAAAAGTGTCAAAGTCGTCCTTTAAGCATCGTTATTCAGACTTGTGTCCTTGTTGTCTTCGGAAATGTCAACAATAATCATATCACAAAAGTTTTCCTAGCTGTCCACAGCATGGGGATTCTAGTGATTCCAACAACAAAAACCTTTCCCCATGGGAAAACCCTAATGTTGACAATACATTTGGTCATCATATTCTTTAACTCTAGTCCAGAGCAGATGCATGACGCTGGCCTTTTAAATTACTGTAAAGAGATCATCGAATGGTGGTATGCCTGTAGGCGTCTATGTGAATCCAAGTGCATGTGTGCAAATGCAAGCAAACAGAGACACATACTGTACATATCCATCGATGCATTCAGAGTCAGACACACACACACACACACACACACACACACACACACACACACACACACACACACACACACACACACACACACACACACACACACACACAGCCTTTACATATTGCATGCAAATTGAAGGCACGTTGTTGCATCTATAATCCATACATACCATCTAATGTAGAGTACATATTGAACTGCATAGTTGGTCCTTTGACAGAGGGGTGTGAAATTGTTTTGACACATATAGCCCTACAATTGAGATGGCACTGGGTCAGTCTATTGTGTTGACAAGCTGCACAATAATTGATATGCAACACCATTACTGGGAAACAGTCTAATGTTATTGATGTGCCCCTGAGCAAGGCTCAGACTGCCCCCCCCCCCCCCCACCCCCACACACACACACACACACACACACTTTACTTTGGTAGCAGCACTTTTCTACTTCTAGGCCAGTGGTTCTCAAACGTCTTCATGTCAAGGACTCGCAGATTTGATATGCATTTAATTTGGCAGCAGAAAATCATTTTCTATATTTTTCAAATGTTTTTCAAATGTTTAAAAGTCAAAATCAAAAATAGCAGATGTAAAAAACTTGTGCCGCGCTGTGAGCTTGTAGATCTGCTACTTTTGAATAGCACATATGCCTATACATGGATAAAGTGGTTAAGATGACACCAACTGGATGCGGGGGAACATTTTCACTGCGCGGCAACGCTGGAAAAATAGAACAGCAGCGTATCGGCGCAGGCAGACGAGGCGGCAGACCCGTGCCTGCGCGCGTCTGACGTCGCCGGTATGGGTTCGTTCATTGAAAATGACGGGGGCGTATGTTTTGACGCGTCGTGTCCACGTCCGGTGTGTGTTTCCCTTTATGAAATCAAGCCCTCGATTTCTATTTGATCCATTTTAGTTCGAAAAAAATCCTTATCTCAAATGTGCCCAGCTATTATCTTCCAAGAGTGTTTGTGTGTGGGTGGGTGTGTGTGTGTACGTGTACATGTACGTGCATGCTTGAGTGAGTGTGTGTGTACGTGCGGGCATGCATGCTTGTGTGTGTGTGTGTGTGTTCTCACACAGAGGTTGTGTTTTCTTGTACTACTTACCCACTGAGCTGAGGAGTTTCTGCAACAAAAGCATGTTTACAGTACTCTGTCTCATTTACATAGCGCTGATGGGAATCTGCCGCACCGCTGATTGTGTTTGCTGTTCTGGGTCAACACACCCACATAAGTGTGTGTGTGTGTGTGTGTGTGTGTATGTGTGTGTGTGTGTGTGTGTGTGTGTGTGTGTGTGTGTGTGTGTGTGTGTGTGTGCGCGTGCGTGCGTGCGTGCGTGCGTGTTCAAATTCTACACTTGGTTTTACACCCCGTTTCTCGGCTACTCTCTGCCACCCCCCTCATTCTCACTCTGTCACTCCATCAACCCATGACTGCACAAAGTTCATGCTGCGCTGAGCTCGACAACTCTGAACACCAAACTCCAAATTAACACGCAGCACACATAGTTCCAATAACTCATTATAGTAATATGATGGAATTAGGCTATAGATAAGGGTATGAATAATTGTCCCTTGTTAGACAGGGCCTTGTTTGGTCCTGTGGATAAATCCATTCATTAATTGTTCATTCATTCAGTCAGTCAGTCAGTCAGTCAGTCAGTCACTTTGTGATAGATAGATAGATACCTTTATTATCCCAAGGGGGAAATTCAGTATGCATTTTCAGGTGATTGGATGCAGTGCTATTCAGATTTAATTACTCTAGTGTGGCGTCCGTATACCGCGTGGTGGTTCAGAGCGGGCCGGTTGTGGAGAAGCGTTCATCCGATGGACTTCACACTCGACAGACACTGCACTTCCTTGTCCTCTGCAATTATACACACCCGCCAAAGTCAAGTGTGAAGTCAGTCGGACGAGCAGTCCGTCTCTGTCGGGTGGAAACCCGACAGAATCCCGACAGAATCCTTTTCAGGATTAAAAAAGTTAGTACAGGGGTCTTCAACAGGGGGTCCGGGGCCCCTAGGGGATCCTCAGAGTTACTACAGGGGGTCCTCCAAATCTTTGAGTGTCCATATTCTGAAAAAACGTAGCCAAAAATAGCAGATATACAAGCTCACAACGCCTCGCACTGCAAGGCGTTGTGAGCTTGTAGATCGGCTATTTTCGGCAAAGAGCTTTGGTGTAGAGGGGAAAAAGAGCAGACCAAGTACAGAGTGAAACGACACGTTTATTAAGTATTGACGGTTCAGGTGGTTAAATATCTGAAAACACAAATTGACATGAATCCAAAATTGATTGTGTCAAACAATGAAACTATACAGAATCTATGAACAGGTCGTGGGGGTCCCTGCTTCATCTCTCTCTCAACTATAAGGGGTCCCTGGCCTGAAAACATTGAAGACCCCTGCTCTAGTATATGAACAAGTATAGGGCAGTGGTTTCCAACTGATTTTGACCCAGGGACCACCATCCGGACTAGCAACCTGGGGCCACCACTATAGGGCATTGCAGTGAGGAGCCGGAAGTAAACTACATTACCCCTACTGATAAAAATGTACATCCGGTGAAATCGACATCTGTGATTGGTGGAGCTTGCGGGTACCTCGGAAATAGGAGCGAGCATCTTTCTTTTACAAATATGATGCACTATTTTAAATATGAAGATAAGCGCGTCCACAGAGATGAAAATCACTACATGTCAGGCCATATCCTGGCCTGTAAATTGAGCGTGGTTTATGGGGTACATTTCAGGAAATAAATGTAATTCGCATTGCTTTGTGGGAGTGTAGTTTCTGCAGTTTTGACAAAAATGATGTACACAGTGTTGTACCCTGCCCTTTTTTTAAGCTTTCTAATTAATCGTAAAAAAAATGTTTAATGTCATGATTCCTCACAAGCCGGGGTGGCTTTGTCAGAGGCTTAAAAGATGTTTAAATAAATACTTTATGAAAGGTCTATGGTGAAATGAATGGGGAAAGCGCTTCCGGCTCCAGAGTGAGGACGGGGCGGGGCTTAAACTGCTTGTCGGGTGGGTCCATCATAGACCCACCCGACACAATAGTGTCAGTTTTCAAAGCATTTTATTACCAGTAAAGAGCAGGGATATCGTTTGGCAAGAAGCATAACATTTAACACCAGTAAGACTCCCTAATCGGGAGATAAGCGACCGTTGGTCGCTTATCTCCACAAATAGGCCAAAAGTTTGTTTTACCAATTATCAAGACATACGGGCAGTTGACAGTTTGCCATGGTTACTCATTGAAGTTGAATCTCCATATATGGAGACATAAGTTGCTCATACCATAGCAACCATGTTTTTTACAGGGCCTGGGATTGATGACATCAGAAATCTCCATATATGGGCATGAAAGGGATTTTGTTTCTGGAAATATGTCTGTGGGGTGCCACATTTGGAATAAAACACTTACATCACACATCTGGATATCCATACAGCCCATCTAGTTTGCCTGTGTCCATTTATGCCCATATATCTGATGACATTGGGACAATGATCTCCATATATGGGCATAAAACTTATGTTAATTAGTAAAGCCTGGGGATCTCCATATATGGGCATGAGGGGTACCCTAAAAGGGCATCATCTGGGAATAGCAAATATAGTTATCCTAGAAAGTGAAAATCTTACATCAAAGGCCATAACTACCTACCTACCACCATACTGCATTCCTCATTAAACTACCTACCAGTAAGATGCCTATAGGGAGAAAAGCAAAGGGCGAGGTTGCACCATTTCTTGGTCTTCTGGCCAGTGATGTATATCGGACCATTTAACCATATATGGAGACATCTGGTACCCAAAGATATTCACAGATATGGGCTTAATATTGATGACATAAGGGATCTCCATATATGGGCGTAAAAGGGATTTGGTTCCCCTGGCATCACAGGGATCTCCATATATGGGCATAACATGGATTTGGTTACCCTGGCAACACGGGGATCTCCATATATGGGCATAAAAGGGATTTGGTTCCCCTGGCATCACAGGGATCTCCATATATGGGCATAAAAGGGATTTGGTTCCCCTGACATTACAGTGATGTCAGTGGCTGGTTCTACAGAGGGGATCTCCATTTATGGGCATAAAAGGGAATGTATGTATGATGATGTCAGATATCATAGACGTCATAGGACTTTCACATAACGAATAACTGAGTAAGCATGTAAACCCGTAAAATCTATATTTGGGCATGG
This sequence comes from Nannobrachium achirus, assembly GCF_963921795.1. Lineage (NCBI taxonomy): Eukaryota > Metazoa > Chordata > Actinopteri > Myctophiformes > Myctophidae > Nannobrachium > Nannobrachium achirus. Next base: position 45,300,785 of record NC_137812.1, read on the forward strand.
CTGATTTATGACCTCATCATGATGACACAAGCAAACACAGCTGAATTGTATAAATGATCAGTGCAGAAACCAACAGAAGTATTTGACCAAGACTCTTTGATTTAAACATCAACAAAGTTGTGACGTTTGTTGATGGTCACAAAGGTGTGACGGACGGACGGACGGACGGACGGACGGACGGACGGCCGGTGGAGGTTTTCATAGTAAACTGCTCCCTGACGGTCGCAACAAAAAGTTAAAATATGGAGATAAGAGGTTTCTGCTGGAGAGCGAGGAGTTGGAGATGGCTACTTGTGCCTCTGGAGAAGCGCTGATCCCATGGACTCCACACTCGACCCAGCACTTCTTTGGCAATACACTCACCAAGTGTGAAGTGGATTTTTTTTTTATGCCAAGGACCCCCAAATTGATTTGGCCGTGAACGGACCCCCATCTGAAAAGGTTTTGTGCCAGAGGGACCCCCAGAAGAGACATTTTTGATATTTTTCAGATGTTTCAGCCAATGTACAAGCTCGAAGAACACCCACAAAGACCTCTGTTCACTTTGAGAACCAATGTTCTAGAGACAGACAGAAAGACAAACAGGCATACATACTTAAAGTGTAATTTATAGATTAATACCTGTATTGTAGCCTATGTATATGGAGC
>NC_137812.1:45301632-45364132 GCF_963921795.1 Nannobrachium achirus
GTACAGGCAAAAGCTGCACTCACTCATCCATCTATCCCTCTGTCCGCTCACCCCATCCCTCCATCCCTCCCTCCATCCATCCATGCATCCATACATCCATCCATCCAGCCATATGCTAAAACCCATTACAAAGTCCACTGACTCTGAAGTGCTAATCTTGCCCCCCCAAACCCAAAGGCACAGCTATACAAGCAAGACAGGCATCAAGTGAAATGCACACACATACAGTACGCACGCACGCAGCCACGCACGCACACACGCACGCACGCACGCACACACACACACACACACACACACACACACACACACACACACACACACACACACACACACACACACACACGCACAGATAAACGCACACATTATGTGTAACAAATTAACTACTTTGACCCTACAGTATATTGGGCATACGTTTGTAAGCTATGCACACAGTGCAGTACATTTAGGCATGACATAACATTTAGGTTTTATTTTATCAAGCTCACTCTGGTCTGCAGTGGTAGCAGGAGGTAGAGCAGCCATTTGGGAACCGGAAGGCAGGGTTAATGTAATGAATGGGTGAATGCAATGCTCATTGTAAAGACACACGCTGGAGTGATGTGGATATCATGTCCAGACTAGTACTTCTGACTAAGCACCCTGAGTGCACAGAGCCTAAATTGGAACTGTGATGACATGATATTGAAACCTGGCAAGCGCTGCTGTGCTCGACCGTCACACCATCTGCGTTATTAGCAAAAAAATTTACTAAGTCTGTTTTTTTCTGGTAACGCTTCAAAGTCAACTCGTAAATGACTGAGTTGTCTTGACACCTCGACCTCCCACGTTGAAGACCGTTTTCCACTTAGTACCGCCTCTCTTCGATTTTTATTGGTCGTTTGGAGGAAGTGACATTGAGGAGCGGTGCTCCCGAGCCTCCAGGACCGCGTTGGATAAGTGAAGCTGCCTGGTGGTCAAATCCGGTGTCGCAAGACCTTTAAAACGCTACAGCGCATGCTTCTATCGTCATGCTCGGTGAGCAACTCCTGTCTGGCCCTGTTACAGATTTTGTCCAAAATCATGCAGATCAGTACACAGTATCTCTGTAGCCATTAAACGAAACGGGTATTTCTTACATTGATGCTCCTACATATTATCATGCAAGCACAAGTTAAAGTTACTTTCCGTCCCTCATATACTGTGTGCACAGTGCACATCCCATAACCCACACACTGCATTTCATCATTTCGGAGCTCATATCTTTGAACGGGGTGTGTGTGTGTGTGTGTGTGTGTGTGTGTGTGTGTGTGCAGGCGGGCGGGCGGGGGGGGGGGGGGGGAGGGTCTGTTGTCTGGCCCTGTTACAGATTTTGTCCAAAAATCATGCAGATCAGTACACAGTATCTCTGTAGCCATTAAACGAAACAGGTATTTCTTACATTGATGCTCCTACATATTATCATGCAAGCACCAGTTAAAGTTACTTTCCATCCCTCATATACTGTGTGCACAGTGCACATCCCATAACCCACACACTCCACACACTACACACATAATCATACATCAGTATGATTATTTTGGGGGTCGCGGCCTGAAAAGGTTGAGAACAACTGCCTTATGTCACCTCCCTCATTCTCTCTCCCCTCTCTTACTACCGTAACTCCTTACTCCTCATGCCTCCCGTCCATCCATCCATCCATCCATCCCTCCCTCTGCGCCTCCACTGCTGCTACAGCATTACAGCCTGCTCACTAATGCACCGCTCAATTAGCCTTCATCGAGGGTTTCCACTAAAGGCTGGGTAAATAGGTAATTACATGTTGTCATCCTTCACCTCCTGCTAATCCACTCAACTTCTCCCCCAACCCCACCTCTCAGTCCCTCTCTCTCTCTCTCTCTCTCTCTCTCACTCTCTCTCTCTCTCTCTCTCTCTCATGGATGGCTGCCAGAGATGGTCCAATAGAGGCCCCAGCGTGGGCCTGTTAGTCACAGCTGGCTTAACCCTTCGATTGGCCACCTTCAGCGCTCCGTTTAGCTCCGCTTGTGTGTGTACAGTTTGCACGCGGCACACAAACTCTCCGGTTCGGGACACTTGATTAGCAGGATTTGCTAAATGACAACCCGCCCACTCAGTGAATGTCGATGAAATTCGGTCCGCTTTTTTTGTGTGTTAAAGAGTGAAGTCGCGGTTCAGAGGTGGAACGCTTTTAAGCGAGTCATTTACTCTGGCTCGCCAGGAAATGTCAGTCTGGAAAAGGCAGACTCTCAGACAGACAAATGGATGATGGAAGGCAGGCGATCACACGGAAGGGTTTGGATTTGAACTTTGGCTAAAGGGGGATTTTGTGTGATTGGCAATCTGGGAATGTAGACCCCGAGAGAGTCTGTACTCTAAATGCTGTCTAATGGTTTGGTTTTTGGGTTTTATTTTTTTTACTGCGGTGCTCTGCAGGAGGGGGAGGGCTGGTCTGGGTGTCTGTTCATCTCATCTGTCGGTTGTCGGTTTTCGATATACCGGTATTATTGGCTAATTGCCCCGTCCTAGTCTGAAGTACTGACAAGAATGCATTGTGCTTTTCTCAGAGGACAGGAGAGGAAGCTTATTTATTACTGCAGGAATTCACTGAAAATGAATTGTCTTTCAGGTGTCTGTGTTTATTACACCAACATTGGCATCATTCACTATGATATACAGTATAAATGCCCACACATAGTCATTTTACAATGAGTGCAATGCCATTGTCAAGGTCTTTCCATTACTCAAATCTAGAAAACAATGCCACCATGGCAATAATCAATTCCTCATTCGGGTTTTGGGACTTTTTTGTGGCTCAACCACATAAACAATTTTTGTTTAATTAAAGTATATTAAACTTCTATGAAAAGTTGTTATTTAATTATTTAAATGAATCGATTAACATGCAAACACGTAAATATCAAATGCACATGAAACTTAAGTCCTATTCAAACATTTTACAGATGATCTAGAAGCTCATAAAGTGTTCCTGTATAATGACATGCCCAAAATTGGGACACCAGATTGAAACGGCTAGAAATCGGGACACATTGGCTGCCTAACTGCCGATAACCTGACTACCGCCAGATAGGTGGCAGCAGTGCGTACCGCCCTACTTAGGCGGTACGCACTGCTGCCACCTATCTGGCGGTAGTCAGGTTACGATGCCCTTTGTCAGAAAGTAAAATGATGGCTCATATATCGGCCAAACCGATATATCTGTGTGGAAAGCAGGGAATTTCTCTTCAAAAGGAGGTTGGATGCTAAGACTGTGTGTGTGTGTGTGTGTGTGTGTGTGTGTGTGTGTGTGTGTGTGTGTGTGTGTGTGTGTGTGTGTGTGTGTGTGTGTGTGTGTGTGTGTGTGTGTGTGTGTGTGTGTGTGTGTGTGTGTGTGTGTGTGTGTGAGAGACAGACAGACAGACAGACAGACAGACAGACAGACAGACAGACAGACAGACAGACAGACAGACAGACAGACAGACAGACAGACAGACAGACAGACAGACAGACAGACAGGAGTTACAGGAAATATCAGTGTTCGGTTTGTAAACAGCAGTAGAACACTGTGACAATAGAAAGACAATGTAAAGAGAATTGAAAGAGAGATGGGAGAGATTCAAATATGAGAAGGAACAAGAGAGAATATGTGGGTGGGTGACAAGGAGAGAGAGAGAGAGAGAGGGAGAGAGAGAGAGAGAGAGACAGAGAGGGTGTGGAGATAAAGGCAAGAGTACTGTAGCACCGCTGCAAAGGATCCTGGGAAACTCAGTGGCAGAGTGTGGAAAAGACAGATCCTAAAAAGCATGGCTCAAGGCAAACTGTGTGCCACAGAGGGGAACATTCACAGTGTCTTAATTTGATTTGTTATTCCCCGAGCTCAGCCACCAAACGCAATTAGACACACTAATTAACTTATTCCATTTGCCCCTTTGGATCGCACAAGGAGAAATGTCACATTAGAGATGCATCATAGCAACACTAATGAAAGGGTGAAAACAAGATAGCCATTGTTCTCTCCTCGTGGTTTTGTTCTGATTTATTTTTTCGTTCTTTGTTTCGAGAGGGTATTTCTGTGTCTCTGCCTGTTGAATGGTTTGACATTTGGGGGGGCGTCTCTGATGTGAAATCAGAGCAACTGATCAGCTCATGAGCAACTGCAGAAGCTGTAAAATGTACAGTACTGCACATGGCGCACGCACGCACGCACGCACGCACGCACGCACGCACGCACGCACACACACACACACACACACACACACACACACACACGCCTTCCACATTCACTCACACACACACACACACACACACACACACACACACACACACACACACACACACACACACACACACACACACACACACACACACACACGTGTCGACATCAAACACATGTTGTCACAGCAAGGATGTGACAATTGTGACATGCAGCATACTGTGACATGTATGGAAATCACATGCAGCAAACGAATCGTGTAATAGGAGGTTCTGTTGTGGTGTGATATGCACACAGGGGCATACGTTTGATGAGTGTGTGTGTGTGTGTGTGTGTGTGTGTGTGTGTGTGTGTGTGTGTGTGTGTGTGTGTGTGCGCGCGTGTGCGTGTGTGTGTGCGTGTGTGCACGCGTGCGTGTGTTCGCAGTGCGCGTGCTTGTGCTGACCGGAAACCGGCTCCAAAACTAACCTCTGCCTGGGTATGTTTTATAGGGGGAATGTTGTTGATCCTTAAAGGCATTCATCATTCTATATACATATGATAGTAGGATGACTCATAATACTGTAGGATGACTCAAATTCCTTTAGGAAAACACATCCATGACTGGAGGGATTGTTTTGTCACATCATAGAAGGAAATACTTTGGGGAAAGACTAAAGAGTCAGAAGACGAGTGATTGTAATTTTGTGAGTGCATGTGTGTTTGCGTGTGTGTCTGTGTTGCAGTGCAGGCACGTGCACACATCAAAGGGGGCTTGAGCCCCTTCCCTTTTACCCATCTGTAAAAAGTGCCCTCTCCAGACCATGAATGCAGTTTTCACTATGGTGAAAGAAATGTATATGCCCCCTGGCCAGGCCATACCTGAAGACAGCATTCAAGAGAATTGCCTCGTCCAAAAACTCTCCTGAACTTGAATGCAGCAACTTATGTTGAAGAATTGTCCTCTCTGTGTAGATATCAAGCATCGAAAATAGCCGACCTCCAATCTCACAACGTGTCGCAGCGCGACGCGTTGTGAGCTTGGAGGTCTGCTATTTCGATATTTTCACCAAAAGGCCCTTTTATAAATGACAGCCCCTGCCTCTCTAACATTCTCTCCACGTCCCTGGTTGAGTGGATTACCAAATGACCCCATGAAGAAATGACTCGGTATGAAATGGGAGATTTCCCAACACCAGTTGCTGCAGGAGACACAGAGATCCTCTGTGGCTTCTTACTGTACATGATGTGCTTTAGGAGGAAACAACCGGAGAGACGTTTGAGCCGCTCTGCCAAAATACTCAGGATGCCAGCCTGAAACAAGAAATCAATAAGACACACACCTTCTCTCTCTCTCTCTCTCTCCCCCTCTCTCTCTCTCTCTCTCTCTCTCTCTCTCTCTCTCTCAATAAGACACACACTTCTCTCTCTCTCTCTCTCTCTCTCTCTCTCTCTCTCTCTCTCTCAATAAGACACACACTTCTCTCTCTCTCTCTCTCTCTCTCTCTCTCTCTCTCTCTCAATAAGACACACACCTTCTCTCTCTCTCTCTCTCTCTCTCTCTCTCTCTCTCTCTCTCTCAATAAGACCGTCCGTTCTGTTTCCAATTAGAAACACTGGAGCACTTGTTTACCAGGTGTCCAAGGCTGATGAGCGTCTTTGATTTGCTAAAGATGTGGTTTGTGCGATTGGGTGTGACTTTCTCATATGTACTTTTTATTTTCGGTCCGAAGTATTCTGTGACTAATAGACCCATACATACACTACTTAATTACATGTCTGGAATGGCCAAACTTGCAATCTGGATCACAAGGCGAAATAAGATAAAGGGAGAATGGTTCCATAGATCCAGTTCAGGTTTAACAGGGATGGTAGCTGCTCGACTTAGAGTTGAGCATGCATACTATACACTAACTAACAATCTGCATAGCAATACTGTACGTGGTTGTTTGTGGCAAAAAAGCTAAATAAAAAGAAAAGGGGGAGAGCTGGTTCTTGGTTTTTAAGATAAGACAAATGTGATTTATGAGAATACTGGCTTTGATTTGCAGTGGCTTGGGTGAAATCATTTGTATTTTGTGGTGATCTGAGCTGAATTGAGGCTTTTAACTCATTTAGTGCCACCCCTTTCACCACTAGAGGGCGCCCAGTGGCCAGAGAAAATCCCATAGAGATATGCTGGTATATGCAGAAGCCCTGCAGCCATGACTTGCCTGAACACTTTCCTTTGTGCATGACTGCATGTACAGGAAGAGGATGAAGTTAGCTTGAAGTTAGCTATTGGCTACCAAGCATTTTAGAAGCCTTATTTTCGTCAACTTAGCCATGATTAAACCTTGCACACCTCATGCATGGGAAAAAAACAGAGAAGAATGAGCTCTGAAAAATCCAATGCAATCCAGAGTGGATTTGTGCAGTTTGTTCACAGCTTTCAAACAAAAAAATCCGATTGGAAATCCGTTCAGGCATTCTTGAGATAATCGCCCTTATGTTTTACATGTAATGTAAACAAAAATGGCTGCCCTGTATGTTAGATGGGGTTGTATGGGGGTGGAACATGCAAAATCGCGATTGAAATCATGTTCACCAGATTTGATGGGGTCCAAAAAAAAAAAAAAAAAAATTCAAAAAAAATTTTTTCAAAAAAAAAAAAAACAATTTTTTTTTTTTTTTTTTTTTTTTTTTTTATATCCCGAACTTGTTCGGGATAGGCACCCTGTGATACGATCATATATCCCGAACTAATTCGGGATAGGCACTCAATGAGTTAATAAAGAGCTTTTAAAATCAAAAAAAAATCTCTCAATAAGACACACACTTCTCTCTCTCTCTCTCTCTCTCTCTCTCTCTCTCTCTCTCTCTCTCTCTCAATAAGACACACACCTCTCTCTCTCTCTCTCTCTCTCTCTCTCTCTCTCTCTCTCTCTCTCTCTCTCTCTCTCAATAAGACACACACTTCTCTCTCTCTCTCTCTCTCTCTCTCTCTCTCTCTCTCTCTCTCAATAAGACAACACACCTTCTCTCTCTCTCTCTCTCTCTCTCTCTATCTCTCTCTCTCTCTCTCTCTCTCTCTCTGCAAGTCTTGCAAGTCTTTGAATATTTCAAATCCTAAGGTTAAAAAAATAAATAAATAAAAATATGTTTCTATGTCAGTGGTGCTCAAACCTTTTCATGTGAAGGACCCCCAAAATGATATGTATTTATATACTGTATGTATGATATGATGGTATGATATGTATTCGCTTAAAAAATACATAGGCCTATATTCAAAGATTTGCACACGTTTTCACGACTTAAAAAAAATAGCAGATCTACAAGCAGCGCGCTGTGAGCTTGTATATCTGCTATTTTTCAATAGCTAAAGTATATAAAATAAGTAAGGCTCCTCCACCTTGGTCCCGAGTAACTCAGTCCCACTTTTCCCCCCCTTGTGACGCCCCTGCTCTCTCTCTCTCTCTCTCTCTCTCTCTCTCTCTCTCTCTCTCTCTCTCTCTCTCTCCCCCCCCCCTCAGTCTTTCACCTCTCCTTCATGCCCACCTCTCTCCCTCTGCTCTCCTTTACTCTCCTTAGTTCCTCCTATCTCCAAAGGTCCAGACAGACACACCTTTCTTCTCGTCTGTACTTGCAGACTCTATGGCTGTGTTGTCCGTGTGATGTTTTAGCCTCCGTCTGGGGCAAAAAAGACGGTATTGAAATGTCAGTCAAGGTCTTATGCTTTGGAGTTATTCTATTTCTTCTTCTGTCAAATAGGAGTTGCTGTATTTTCTTTGCAAAGCTAACATACTGGGCAAGGTCTTTTCCTTTAAGAGATATAAGTACAGTTTACAGAGTAACAACTTTTCTTTTTTTCGTTTCAGTTTGTTCAGTTTAAATGCATCATTTTAGTCCCTCCAGAGGCTGGGGATGGTGGAGGGATTGGTCGATCCAATCCATCCAGTGGATGGATGGAAAGATAGATATTTTGAAACCTACTAACTGGATTGCCATGGAACTTGCTGTGCAACGTCATAGTCTCATTTATGGGTGAAGCAGTTAATCGAATGTAATAAAACTAGACCTGTGATCTGTGTCCCTTTTATGCCCATACATGGAGATCCCTGGTTTAATTGGATTGAGTATATATCTATCCAAAAGTAATTTTTGGGGTTATATTTAAGTGAATGTTCCAAAATAGAAAATCCATTTACTTTTGTTTTTTTTTGCAAATTGATTTGACAATTTGGCTATTTTTAATGAAATCCCGTTCAAAACATCGGAAGGTAATTGGTGGTCTAGGACTCTCCAAAATTGGGATCAGCTCGATCCCGGGCTCCCCCAGAGTTAGTGTCGAAGAGTCCTTGAGCAATACTCTGAACCCCTAGTTGCTCCTGGTAAGCAGATTGGTGCCTTGCATGGTTTCCTCCTATGAATGTGTGTGTGAATGGGTGAATGTAATGCACTGTAAAAGCACCTTGGATAAAGGCGCCATTTACCATTTATAATTGTACCCTCTTCATCATCATCTCCATCCCTCCACCTTTTAGAAAGGTTATGCTGTCATCATTGTGTCAGTGCTGTCTGTCAGACCATGGGTGTTCTTAGAAGAAGCTCTGCAGGAGAGATGGCTGTGACTCACTGGGAACGACAGGCCTCAGACACATAGACATGAATGGAATGGAATAGAGGGGTAATCCAAGAGTTAATAGAAACAATCGATTATAATAATTCATTATTATAAGGGGCACGGTGGCGCAGTGGTTAGCGCTTTGCCTCATAGCGCCCACACCCTAGGTGGGGTTGGCGATAGGGCCTTTCTGTTTGCATGTTCTCTCCGTGTCTCCTAGTCCTAGGGTAGATGCCCTCACAAAAACATGCAGTAGTCCTTGTTTCTATACTACCTCCCCCTAGCCAGCCAGGTGCTCCCCAATTCCCCTGGCGCGGCAGGGGGAGAGCGGAAACCAGGACTACATGTTAGGTAGTTGGCACTAGGTGAGAAAATGGGTTGCAAAAGCCGTGGGATAAAAATATATTTAAAAAAAAATTGCAGATCCACAAGCTCACGATGCAACATGTTGTGAGCTTTTAGAATTGAAATTATTTGTAGATCGCTATTTTGGGCGACACCGGTTTATGACAAAGTATAAATAGGATTCTCTGCTTGGAAGGAAGCAGAGAAGATGTCCCATCACTGACTTAAAGATTTTGGAAGATTTGGGCGTCGCGAACCGGCGACGCCAGCAGGCATCATAGCCTAGTATGTGTGGTACAAGCTCACAACGCGTGAGCTTGTAGATCTGCTATTTTTTGGCAAAGACATTTGATAGAGAGTGAAAAAAGACTGTATCAAGTACGTATATTATAAGTACCTTTTACCAATTCTAGAGGGTTTAAGTGGTACCGGATATGCAGCTCGGCAAATAAAAGGTGAATTGATCCCGGGGCATGACGGAGGACGATATCACGATAAATAAAATCTCCACGATACGATTATCGCGAGCGTTTTTTATCACGATAAACGATAATATGGCGTAGTGTCCCATCCCTGGTACCTAGAAGCAGCCCTAGGATAGACTGATGTGAGGGAGTGGTCCTCAGAGGCTGCCGGTGGTCTTCTGCTGCAGCACAAGCACAGCCAGACATGGGAGCCTCCCATTGGACGCGGCTCTCAGTAATACAAGCCACAGCAGCCACCACGATTACAATCTGGTGCCTGCCCTGCGCCTGTGCGTATCTGGGACAACGGTTGTGGTGTGTGTGCGTGTGTTTGTGTGTGTGTGTGTGTGTGTGTGTGTGTGTGTGTGTGTGTGTGTGTGTGTGTGTGTGTGTGTGTGTGTGTGTGTGTGTGTGTGTGTGTGTGTGTGTGTGTGTGCGCACATGTGCATGCGCGCTGAGTGTGTGTCATGTTACCACGTTTCCCTTTTTTTCTTGTACCTTTCTCTCCTTTTTTTCTTAATTCATTTTTCTACTTCCCACCACGAGTCGCATACACACACGCACACACACACGCACACGCACGAGCACACACACACACACACACACACACACACACACACACACACACACACACACACACACACACACACACACACACACACCTAATTCCTCGTCTCTCTCTCTCTCTCTCTCTCTCTCTCTCCTTCATGCTCTTTCTCTTTCCTGTTATCTTAGCTCTTTAATTAACGTGACATGCTGTGAAGTGAGATACTAAATAATGCAGGCTTTTCCAGTGACACAGAGTCGGTCATGAGTGATTAGTGGACACACACAAGTACAGTGCGCGCGCACACACACACACACACACACACACACACACACACACACACACACACACACACACACACACACACACACACACACACACACGAGGGCTTCATAAGCAAGCTGCCTCGTACAGTTTACACATCTACAATTTATTATTCATAAATGTTTTAGATAAATATTCACGCTCAATTAGACACACTTCATCTAAAGGGAGGTCTTTTTCATTTTGGAAGTTAAAGTAGCAATTTAACTTCAGTGTAAAAATACTTTGTTACAAGGAAAAGTCCTTTATTCAAAATCTTACTTAAAGCTATACTGTGTAAGATGCCCAACTAGTGGTCATTAGCCCTATAGCAAACCGCGGTCGCGTCCGCGTCTTTCGGCCGTTTTTCGTACCTTCAGACCCCCGCGTCTGCCTCCACCTCGCTGAGATCTATCTTTTGAGGGGTCCCTTGTTCCTGTGCGTTCAGTAATTCCAGAGATACGGACTCCTTCACCCTGCCTGGTAGGCGAAATTACCTAGAGAAGGGATGGTACAAACGGGCGACAACAAATATGGCTGCCATAGCGACCCCACTTCAAGATGCGCTGTGATTGGCCGGCAGTTGTATAACCCTCGCTGTGATTGGCCGGTAGTGTGATGACGCAATTTTGGCGCGAGATCCGGTCCCCGGCAAGGATCGCAGTTTACATATATAGAGAAGGCTTTACAGGCTGAAATTCACGGAGCGGATCTTCTAAAACTTTTGTGATTTAATAGTTAGGAGAATTTTAAGATTTGTTTTATAAAAAAAGTTACATAGTATAGCTTTAAGTCAAAGTACAAAGGTATTAGCATTACACTTTAAATAGCTAATTCCAAAGTAATCATTATGCAGAATGCTTAAAGTTAAACACTTAAGCCCTTTTATATACTTGGGCTACTCGAAAAGAGAATTCTACAATGTCTCTCACAACCTGTCACATTGTGACACATTGTGAGCTTGTAGATAATATGCTATTTTTGTGCATTTTTGGAGCTGTGTGAAGCACAGGCTCCCTATACGTGGCTGTGTGGGTCTGTCTGTCTGTCTGTGTGTGTGTCTGTGTGTATGTAGCCTGAACTTCCTAAACTTCGGCACGCTACTAGTCCCACAGTTTTGCCACCACACACTCGCGCCATATGTCAAATCGACCGGCTTACTCGGGAATCGTGGGCTAGTAACTTGCTAAGAGAAAGGTTCAATAGTTTAATTGATATTAATTTATTAGTGAATTAATTTTCCCCATTGACTTATAATGGGAATCGCAAAAACTCACATTCAATTATTTGTCTCTCGCAAACCATAGGGGCTAGAGTTTCAAGACTTGGAGAGGAGGTTCATAATGATTTCAAGGATTAAATAAAAAATAATTTTGTCATTTGGCCGCATGGTGGCGCCATAACACCCCACTTTACGTTTTGGCCTGTAACTCTTGAACCGTAGGTCGGAAAATTAAAAATATTTTTTCCCTGGATTCCTTGGGTCATGACGCATCTCCCCATATAGGCCACGCCCATTTGCGCCATGATAGATTTTCCGCCATCTTGAATTTTCTCCAAAACACACTTTTTGCTCCTTTTCCTACATATTTTCTTCAAATGTCACAAAAATCGGTACACATGATCCACACACACACACACACACACACACACACACACACACACACACACACACACACACACACAGCTCCACTTCACACGGGTGTGATTTTTTTGTTAAAGGACAATTTAGTTTTTTTCATATTTTAGATAGTCATGAGTGTTAAAATGTTTTCATTTACTTCTTTGGATCGTTTTAGTGATTTTAACAATTTTGATTTGCATGCATGCCCCCAGGTTGGGGCCATGCATGCAAGTGGCTAAATATGTATTTTTAGACACAATAAGCCCAGTCCCAAATGCACTGCAATCTTTCATGGGCAGATGTGACTTATGGGGGCTGGTGTAAATAGTAACAAAGAAATTGCTATCTTATTGTGTCTAGAAAGACATATTTTGCCACGTGTACGCATGCCCCGACCCACTGAAATCAAAATACTAAAATCGCTTAAACAATAGAAAGCAGTAAATGAAAACATTTTAACACTCATCATTTCTGAGAGAGGGCGAGATCATTTAGCGACCTACAACCGGGTCGCGACGTGGTCGGTAGTTTTCAGCGACCGGGTCGCAAAATCGAGCGACCGGGTCGCTAAATGGAGCGACCGGGTCGCTAAATCACCGACCGCGGCACTAAAGCGAGCGACTGGGTCGCTAAATGGAGCGACCGGGTCGCTAAATCACCGACCGCGGCACTAAAGCGAGCGACCGGGTCGCTAAATCGACCGACTGGGACGCTAATTCCATCGACCGGGACGCTAATTCCACCGACTGGGACGCTAATCCAGCGACCGGGTAGGTAAATCCACCGACCGGTGGTCGCTTCCACCGACCTACTAACCCTAACCCTAACCCTAACCCTAAACCTAACCTCAGTAACCTTACCTCAGTTAGGCTAACCTGCCACGCAACCTCCCGACCGTTACCTCAGTTAGGCTAACCTGCCACGCAACCTCCCGACCGGGTCGCTAAAACACCGACCGCGTCGCTAAATCACCGACCGCGTCGCTAAAGCGAGCGACCGGGTCGCTAAATCGACCGACTGGGGCGCAAAATCTTCCGACCAGGTCGCTAAATCTACCGACCTAAAACTGCAGGCAGGTCGGTAGATTTAGCGACCGGGTCGGTCGATTTAGCGGCGCGGTCGGTGATTTAGCGACCCGGTCGCTCGATTTAGCGACCCGGTCGCTGAAAACTACCGACCACGTCGCGACCCGGTTGTAGGTCGCTAAATGATCTCGCTCCTACTGTCATTTCTTTTCTCTAATTACAATCAAAAATATGAACCCTTGTAAAAAACTTTGATTATAATCCTAATATAGCAAATAACTAGTAACCCAAGCTGTCAAATACTGTAAACAAACCAGTGAGTTATAATATTTGCCTCTGAGATGTAGATTTAGTGTAGCAGTAGAAGTCTAAAGTATCAAGAAATGGAAGTACCCAAGTGGAGTATTAACAGTACCTTGAAATTGTACACTACTTTATTAAATTTACTTGGTTACTTTCCACCACTGACTAGGGATAGGACGATATGAAAATGTCATATCATGATTATTGTGACAAAAGAAATCGCGATTTACGATATTATGACGATAATCAAAATCCATTATCCTGGGGCGAAACATTTGCCAAAAAATAGCAGATCTACGAGCTTGTAGATCGGCTATTTTTTGGCATAGAGATTTGTTAGAGAGCGAAAAAAAGACTATATCAAGTACGTATATTCTAAGTACATTTTACCAATTATAGAGGGTTTAAGTCAGGGATGTCAAACATACGGCCCGCGGGCCGAATCCGGCCCGCGAGATGATTCAATCCGGCCCTCCAGGCTAGAGCATACATTTCTGAGCATTTAGAAAAAAAAAGTAAGTCTCTAGCCCATTCCTGTCAAGAGTTATGATTGTTTTAAGAATTAACCTAACTAACCTAACTAATGTCTGTAGCTGCAGGCTAGGTTTCTCCCACCTGGCAGTGATTGAGTTGATTGATTGGAATGTTAAGTGACCAGCTCTCTCTCTCTCTTTGAAGATGACAGCATTGCTAGGAATAGGGTGGTTGGTCTGGCTATGAATAATACCTGAACATACCTACAATATTCGAACTGTACTCAAAGATTACACATATTAGACATGGAAATTAATGTTGTTAAAAAAATAACTTATTTAAAATATATAATAATAATAAAAATGTAAAAGTTTTATTATTCTGATATTTTCTGAATATGCCATTATTGTTCATTACTTTTATTTTTTTTATTATAAAATACAATAAAAATAATTATTGTCCTGCATCAATAATATTTTTTTTAGCCATTTACAAATTATACCGTACTGGAGACTATCAGGAATTGAATTATTCTATTATCAAATGGTTTATTCTTATTGGCACTTCTTAAAGGAGTAGTTCACCCCCAAAATGCCATGGAGCCAATGTAGACTCATTCCTAAAACAGAAATTTTATTACAATAAATGCATGCCTATTGATTCCGGATGGGGACCCAAATGCATTTGGGTCCCCATCCGGAATCAATGGGGGGAAGTGTACTATAAAATGCGACAAATAAAATAAAAATATATTATTGAACTCAATTCTCCATGGCGTGAGTAATCAAAGAAAAAAAAGTCATTTTGGGGATGAACTACTCCTTTAAACAAATAGCATCTCTCGTACCTAACTGCAACTGTAATACCAATAATGAAAGTAGCTATTTTACTTAATAATGAACACAATCTGTAAAATTATATACTGCTATACTGCTAGCTACAGCAGTGGCTGAGACGACAGGAAGAAAAACAGAGCGAACATGTGCGCGAGTGTGCATGCCATCCGATCCGCGACTGGTTCGGCCCTCATCAAGTCGCCTTTCATCCAATGCGGCCCTCACCCCTCACCCCAAGATGAGTTCGACACCCCTGGTTTAAGTGGTACCGGATATGCAGCTCTACAAATAAAAGGTGAATTGATCCAGGTGCATGACGGAGGACGATATCACGATAAATTTAATCTCCACGATACGATTATCGTGAGTGTTCTTTGTCCGCGATAAGCGATAACATTGTGTATCGTCCCATCCCTACCACTGACTGCTGGTGCTCAAATAGAATAGAACTTAATTGACTGACCATGACATGACATTACCTTTGTAATACAGTGGGTGGGGGAGAGAAAAGCCCACACAGAAAATTGTATACAATTACATAAAATAATTGCAATATCAAAAACACAACATTGTACTAATGAAAACCTATGTCTGTACTGTATACCCACTAGAGTCTAAATTGCATAGAGCGTGAGAGTGTGCTGGGAGAGATCTGGGTTATCCCAAAGCAATTGTTTCAGACCAAACCAAGTGGAAAATCCAATGTGGGTTTAGTTGTTTGCTGCCTTGGCTGTATGGGGAAGCTAGGAGCTTATGGTACCACTCCCTTCCCCCCCCCCCCCGCCCCACACACACCCTGTGTTTTTGAGCGGTGGTCACAACGCTCCTATACGTGGCCGTGTGTGTGGGTCTCCGTCCGTCCGTGTATGTAGCCCCAAAGTTTGGCACGCTACTCCTCCCACAGTTTTTGCCCCACACACTCGCGCCATATGTCAAATCGACCGGCTTACTCGGGAATCGTGTGCTAGTAACTTGCTAAGAGAAAGGTTCTATAGTTTAATTGATATTAATTTATTAGTGAATTAATTTTCCCCATTGACTTATAATGGGAATTGCAAAAACTCACATTCAAGTATTTTTCTCTCGTAAACCATAGGAGCTACAGTTTCAAACCTCGGAGAGGAGATTCATAATGATTTTAAGAATGAATCCAAAAATAATTACATCACTCGGCCTCATGGTGGCGCTATAACGGCCCACTTTGCGTTTTGCCCCGTAACTCTGGAACCGTAGATCGGAAAATTAAAATTCTTTTTTCCCTGGATTCCTTGGGTCAAGACGCATATCCCCATATAGGCCACGCCCATTTGCGCCAGGATAGATTTTCCGCCATCTTGAATTTTCTCCAAAACACACTTTTTGCTCCTTTTCCTACATATTTTCTTCAAATGTCACAAAAATCGGTACACATGATCTATGAGGTGGGTAAACCACCGCTCAGTTCACACGGGTGTGATTTTTTCTTTTTAAATCAGATGGTTGCGTCTGTGCTGGGTCCAAGCTGACTTTACATGGCTTGTTCAGGGACAGAGGGATTTAATGGCAAATGTCTACTTTGTGGAATGGCCATGTCACTCCGTGAAAATAACAAACTTTGACACACTGCGTCGTATTTTTCGGTGGAAAATCAACTTGAGCCTGATTTATACTTGGTTGCGTGCCAGTGTCGTGCTCAGTAAATAGCAGATCTACAAGCTGAGATGTAGTCGAGTAGAAATAATACATTGGAAATACTCCAGTAAAGTAAAAAAAAAAATACCTCCAACTTTTACTGAAGTACTAACAGTACGAGAGTAAATGTACTGGGAACCCCCGGGCTACAGTAAATGATTGATACATTAGAAATCAGGTCTGTTACTCTGAGAGTGTACAAATGGAGCCACATGATTAGTCTGTTTGGTTTGTGTATACACCTACCTGGAGAGACTTGATCCATCTATCTATCTATCTATCTATCTATCTATCTATCTATCTCAATTCAATTCAATTCAATTCAAACTTCAAAGGGCTTTATTGGCATGAGAAAACATACGTTTACATTGCCAAAGCAGAAGTGTACCGGTACAATTGAAAGGGGTGGAACAGTTTTCATGTATCGATATTACTCGATGCAGACAGTGCAAGGATGTGTACACCATGATCAGTAGTCTTTAAGGTGGTTTTGTTCCATTTGATATCCTTCTCCTATCACAGCCGCTCACAAATCTTGCTGCTGTTTTTGCACATTGTCGTACTTCACCCAGCAGATATGGGAGCTTTTCCTTTGGTCATGTTTTCAAACTATCCTTGTGTGGTTATGATCTGTGGGAAGTATGTGTCTCTGATGTCTTGGTACAGTGAGCAGGCGGTTAGGAAGTGTAGTTCAGTTTCCACTTCATTTTTGCGAGAGCAGTGGGTGCAAAGTCTGTTTTCTCTAGGGAGCCAGCAGGTATGCCAATGTCGGCGTTTCTCCATCGCAAGACTGGGCTCACAGAGTCTGTACTAGGGATGGGACAATAGCGATACGCGATATTATCGTTTATCGTGATAAAAAACACTCTCAATAATCATATCGTGGAGATTAAATTTATCGTGATATCGTCCTCCGTCATGCACTGGGATCAATTCACCTTTTATTTGCCGAGCTGCATATCCAGTACCACATAAACCCTCTTTTTTTCCACTCTATCAAATGTCTTTGCCAAAAAGTTCCGCCCCATACCAGGATAATGGATTTTTGTTATCGCGATAATATCGTATACGCGATTTCTTTTGTCACAAAAATCGTGATATGAAATTTTCATATCGTCCCATCCCTAGTCTGTACCTAGTCAAGATGTGTCTTTGTTTTGGGTCTGTCACCTTGCTCAGGTATTCTGCCACTGTGTATTCTCTGTTGAGGGCCAAATAGCATTCTAGTTTGCTCAGCTTTTGGGTTGCTCCAATGTGTCATGTAGCTTTCTTTTTGCTGTCTTATCTCTCTCTCTCTCTCATTCACTGTCAAGTGCTGGGCAGTCTCAGCCATGTGATCATCAGAGCTATGAGCTCTGTGATACAGCCAGTCAGTCACGCCAGACCCCACAGATGGCACAAAGATGATGATGAGTGAGAGAGAGAGAGAGGGGGGGGGGGGGGGGGTCGGACTAAATGGGGTGGAGCAGGACGTGGGAAGAGAGAGGGAGGGGAGGGGACAGGGACAGGTGAGGTGAAGCAGATTTTTGGGGAATGGGAACCAATTTGTTCATGGGGAGAAATACAACCCAGGTGTGTGGGAGGGGCAGAAAGCATAGTTACACAGGAAAATCCTCAGTGCACAAAATAAATGTAACCAGATGGACCATTGGGTTTTTTTTTTCACTGAAAGCAGTGTATGTTTTGGTTTGTTCTCAATGGGAGTACCCCGCTATGCTGGAAAGGCCGGCAGCATGCGCTGCACTGCACTTCTGGCATTTGGTTGCAGAGAGTTGAAAAATGTTCAACTTTGGGAGTTTGGATGAGTGTTTTAGAAGAGTGCCTTCATTTTCAACTGGGGAAAATAAACACTTATTACGAATTACTTACTTTGGTTACCTTCATAGTTTGTTGGATCGCACACGACCACGTACCACATAGCAAGGATATAACACTGGTCACTCTCCTCTGCCTGCATCATCCATCCATCCATCCATCCATCCATCCATCTATCCCTCCCTTTGCTCCCGCCATTCTAAAGCTATTCATTGCATTCAGCACAACACTGGCGACTCTGAAATCACACGGTTTGACTGATGATGTGTGTTCTGTGGCGTGCGGCGTTAGAGGAGTACAAATGGCGTACCACTCGCACACATCACATTCTGAGCCGCTACACAACAGGGACCAATGGTGAAGCTGCAGCTCCTCACTGCCGGCCTCACAATGACTCACACAACATCACTGTTGTTCTCATCATGAACGTTTGCTAGAAGTTCAAGTTTGTCAGCTTATCTCCTGTGATCATCACGCACGCGCACGCACTCGCACACCCCGCTGGCTATGCGTCTATGGTCCTAATGAGGCGAGAACAGGGGAGCCAGCTGCCCCACTGGAGTGGAGTGAAGAGCCTAGAGGGAGCTCAACAACACACACCAACCGTGTGTGTGTGTGTGTGTGTGTGTGTGTGTGTGTGTGTGTGTGTGTGTGTGTGTGTGTGTGTGTGTGTGTGCGTGTTGTGCACACGTGCACACAGCCTCTCTAATAATCCCAGGTCATTTTTTGGTGTTATGCTTTGTGAAGTGCACTCACACTCACACCTCTCTCTCTCTCTCTCTCTCTCTCTCTCTCTCTCTCTCTCTCTCTCTCTCTCTCTCTCTCTCTCTCTCTCTCTCTGCAGGTGAGGGCCAGTCTCTGTCTTCCTATTGGTCAGTGAGGCAGTGAGCTCACGGCGGACGGACACAGGATGCGGGTGTCCACATATCCCATGATGCACGCTACCGGTCCAGGCCTGCTCCTGCTCAGCCTCCTCCTCCTCCTCGCTGATGCCGACTGTGAGTGGCCACACACACACACACACACACACACACACACACACACACACACACACACACACACACACACACACACACACACACAGACACGCGCACACACACACACACACACACACACACACACACACACACGCAGGGACGGACTGGGACTAAAATTCAGCCCTGGCATCTTGACCACAGACCAGCCCCCACAACCAGCGTGCGCTAAGATACTCTACCGGTTGAGGGCGGCACATATAACTACACAATCGTTTAATACCACAACTTTTACAGACAACATAAATGATAACTACACAACTACACAATTCATAAATTGTATAAGTTAGCGTACAGTTCTCACCACCAACAAGCGGAGTATGAACATGATTATAGTGCCAAAATGTGTCAGAACTTTGGCTAGTTAGCTAATGAATAGAAAATAAGCATATTGATCTGAGAATTGGACAAACAAGTTGTATTTGATTGCTCAATATGCAGTAGGCTTGCCACCAGCCCCCCAGCCCCCTAGCCTACCAGCCCACCGGGCAAATGCCCTGTATGCCAGATGGCCAGCCCGCCCCTGCACACACGCACGCACATGCAGGGGCGTCACAAGGGGGGGAAAAGTGGGAGTTACCAGGGCCCAAGGTGGACGGGCCTGGAATTATTTTATACTTAAGCTATTGAAAAATAGCAGATATACAAGCTCACAGCGCGGCACCGAGTGCCGCGCTGTGAGCTTGTAGATCTGCTATTTTTGAAAAGTCGTGAAATTGTGTGCAAATCTTTGAACATGAGTATTTTTTAAGCGAACATTTGTAACTCAAATTTTGCTTCTGGGGGGTCCCTGGAACTAAATATTTTGAGATGGGAGTCTGTGGCCAAATACATATAATTTTGGGGGTCCTTCACATGAAAAGGTTTGAGCACCTCTGACATAGAAGCATAGTTTAAAAAAACAACAACTATAACCTAATATTCAAAGAATGTTCACATGTTCACAGAGCTTGTATATCTGCTATTTTTCAATAGTTAAAGCACAATATAGTTAAAGCTCATGGGGGTCCCGCAGTGAATCCTTGTACCCAAGGCCCAGAATCTGGTGCGACCCCCCTGCGCACATGTGTTTAGTACAGTGCACCCATGCACCTGCATACTGTACCATAGAGACATGATATGCATCTGACAGATACACTGATGCACACACGTTTTGCACGCACCTCTGTGATCACGTACCATATGGGCTGTGCTTTACGTTTGACATAAAGCACAATGCATACGTTACGTGATCACAGAAAACGGCGCTCACACACATACACACACACACGCGTGCACACACACACACACACACACACACACACACACACACACATACTGTACACACACTCACACACGCCCGTGCACCGACGCATCAGAGTGTATTCCGTTTGACACAGGGCCAGCTGTTTTTGCCCATCCCAGTATTACTTGGCATGGAAAGACCGACCACATATGGCAAATCAGATAATTTCCCTACTGTTTGTGTGTGTGTGTGTGTGTGTGTGTGTGTGTGTGTGTGTGTGTGTGTGTGTGTGTGCGTGTGCGCGTGCGCGTGCGTGTGCGTGCGTGTACGTGTGCGTGTGCGTGCATGAAACAACTGTCTGTCCGGCATATGGGGGGGGGGGGGGGGATCAGTTCCCCGTTGGCCCTGTCAGGATCACGATTAGCAGGGAGGATTTGCCTCCCAGGCAGCAGGGAGATGAGAAAGAAAAGGAGCAGGACAGAAAAAAGAGCAACACAGGGCCAGAGAGAAAGAAAAAGAAGGAGGGAAAGACAGAAGGTGAATGGGGAAGGAATGGGTTAAAGAAGAAGGAAGTGATCAGACAGTCACAGCAGTGGTCTGAGGGTTTGAGCTTGTCCTTGCTGTCTATATTTCAACTTTTTATCTTTTTGATGTGATTGATATGATTTTCCTCATACATGAGTGACACACAAAAGTATTGCATAATATAGACGATCTACCATCTCACAACGGCTATAACATCAGTCTAGGCCCAGTATATTCTGCCTTTGCACACAATGTATTCCGTTCTGTTGCACCCACGGTGAAATTCACAGAAACATTTTTGCCCTTTATAAATGTAAAGATTGAAAGAATCAAGGTGAAATAGAAACAGACAGAATCATTTTCAACTACAATGCCAACAAGAGAGCATTCATTGTATGGAAAGTTCCCCAGGGGGGGCAGGTAGAAATTGCTTTTACAACTTCATCCTGCTGATTGCTGCTGAGATGACTCTGAGGAGGGGGGTAGGGTACTAGTAGCTCTTAGGGGTTAGGTGTCTCGCTCAGGGACACTTTCAGACGCCAGGGGTCGAACCGCCTCGGCTACCTTATGATTTCCCAGAGAGCCTCTCTAATCCACTGGAGGAAACAGAGGCATACAGTATGAGCGTCCTGCTCACTGGCTCTGTGAGGCTCAACACATAAAACAGTGGTTCTCAACCTTTTCAGGCTGTGACCCCCACAATAATCATATTTTAACTGGGGACCCCACCCTGATGAGCACTAAGAGTTGAGGCATTATATTTTGTATAACACGATTCTATTGTGAAAATAGCCGTTCTACATGCTCACAACGCCTCGCGCTGCGAGGCGTTGTGAGCATGTAGATCGGCGGTTTTCACAATTTCTGCCTCTAATATTAGACACTTTGGCCAAGGTTTAATTTGTCATTTTAGAGGTCTTAAAAAGTCCTTAAATTGTTACTTTAGAAATGTGCAGATACCCTAGATACACTTAAACTTTAAGTTGGTTTGTTTACTGTTGAGTGAGAAAACATTGTTTCACGTTAAGTTAATCATCTGGGGACCCCCCAACGTAATTTGGGGCCCCCGACCCACAGGTTTGAGAACCACCGACATAAAAGATCAGAATGGGTCAGAATAGGATCTACACAGTACAAGCTCAAAATACGTTGCAGGGGTGACACTTTTTGAGCTTGTAGATCGTCTATTTGCGGTGCACCGGCCCGCAAGCAAGTATAAATCACCCAGTAAGAGTTTAGAGTTAAGACACCACCCATGTATGTTCTAAAAGCACCAGGTCTCAAAGAGCACCGTAAAAAGCACACAAAGGAAGCCACTCTTGTTTTCCTTTCAGCCCCCTCGTTGGTCCCGTGGGTAGGAGGACCCTGGGTCGCCCTGTAAAAGGCCCCTGCCATCCATCAAAAATGATGACACTCCCAGACGTTCTCTCCATAAGAGGGAATGGGGGGGGGGGGGGATGACAGAGAGGAGGAAAGGATTCTTCATTTCCCCCACTCTATATTATTCTTCCTCTTCTTCTACCCCCTCATCTCATTCATTCCCACTTCTTCTTCCATTGCTCTTTTTCTCACATCTTCTGGCTGCCTCACGGAGCCACACATCCCTGTAATCCATTGAGAATGGAAGGAGAGAGAGAGAGAGAGAGAGAGAGAGAGAGAGAGAGAGAGAGAGAGAGAGAGAGAGAGAGAGAGAGAGTGCTCGAGGGGGGAAAAGGATGGGAAGAAGGCTTTTCTGTTCTCCCTTTCAATTTCAACACAGACCAGACGCCCCGGATTTGAATGTCGAGAATTAAAAATGGAAGGCAACTGGGACACTGAAAGCCCTGGTGCCTGTCATGTGCGTGGACATACTGTATTGATGTATAATGGAATATATTTGCATTATATTGAAATCCAAGCATAAAATACCAAAAAAAATACACACACACAAAAATATATATCGTCGTTGTCGGGTGGAAACCTCGTATCGCCAAGTTTCAAATGTGTACGTTCTTTTGCAAAGTAAAGCCCTGCTTCATCATACAAGGCCGTCGCACAAAAGTAGTGAAAACAGCAGATCTACGAGCACACAACGCCTCGCGGTGCGAGGCGTTGTATGCTTGTAGATCGGCTGTTTTCACTAGTTTAAATCGTTTTTAAAATGATAAATGCAAAACGAATGGTATACAAGGTTTTCACCCGACAACGACCATATATACCGGTATCTGGAGAGAGGTTATTTTGGTCTATTTTGCATCATCCTGCTACGGTACCTGATGTCAGTATTCAATGTGAAACAGAGGTCACCATATGAGAGGAAAAAGATCAGAAGCGTTGTCACGCAAACACTAGTCCATGTGCACTTTGCATGACCCTATACCATATGCGCAATCTTCATGAATTGCTGTAGTATTTCATGTGTGCTTATGCGAGCAGGTGCATGCATGCATGCGTGCGATTTTGTGTAGAATAAGTATTTGTTCATCTTCATTTTATAGCTCTATCTCATCCGCCCTCTCATTGTATTGTAATGTACTTGTGTGTGTGCAAGCACAATGGTGTGTGTTTGTGTGTCTTTGTGTGTGTGTGTGTGTGTGTGTGTGTGTGTGTGTGTGTGTGTGTGTGTGTGTGTGTGTGTGTGTGTGTGTGTGTTTGTCGGTGTGTGACATCCATCCCGTGGATTAAGAATAATAATGCCCTGCCAAACTAGGCCAATGCTGTATATTAGCAGCAAGATGTACTGTGTTGGAGCCTGCATCTGTGTGTGTGTGTGTGTGTGTGTGTGTGTGTGTGTGTGTGTGTGTGTGTGTGTGTGTGTGTGTGTGTGTGTGTGTGTGTGTGTGTGTGTGTGTGTGTGTGTGTGTGTGTGTGTCTGTCAGGGTGAGCTGAAGCAATGCGATGCCAGGCGTTTCTCAACTGACCCTCTGTTGCCCCACGGCCAACAAGCTGTTATCCTTTCCCCCGCATAGCGTCGGAACAGAAGTATTCCAGTTTGAAACACAACTCCTTCCGTGCGTGCAGCGCTACAGAATGGCTCATTTTCCAGAGGGCAGCTGTGTTTGTAAAGGCGTTGCTGTATTTGCAACATAACGCTTTGGTAAGCAGGGTTATCTGATTCTGCTTAGGGAGACTATAGATAACGTTACACGTTTGCTAACACCGGCCACCCTGGCATCGTTTATGTCTCGTGCGTATAGCGTCGTCGTCGGGTGGAAACCTCGTATCTCCCAAGTCTCAAATGCGTGCGTTCTTTCGCAAGGTAAAGCCCTGCTTCATCATACAAGGCCGTTGCACAAAAGTAGTGAAAACAGTGAGAGGCGTTGTGTGCTTGTAGATCGTCTGTTTTCACTAGTTTAAATCATTTTTGAAATGATAAATGCAAAACGAACGGTTTTGGACATACAAGGTTTTCACCCGACAACGACGATAAGAGCCTTGTGCCATGCAACACCAATCATCCTTTTTTTTTTTTCCTGGAATTGCTGCCTTGACACTGGCGAGAAGCCAAAACCCATATTTATCACAAGAGACATGCATAGCAGTTGGAAACACCATCATGTATTTTTTCTCACTTAAAGAAAAACTATTTTAGAGCAGGGGTCTTCAACAGGGGGTCCGGGACCCCTAGGGGGTCCTCAGAGTTACTACAGGGGGTCCTCCAAATCTTCCAGTCCTTTTTATATTAACAACTTGAACCCTAGTGTCCTTAGCCTCGGGAACCCAGGCTTTTATTTTATAGTGTCCTTAACTGGAGCCAAAAATAGCAGATCTACAAACTCTCAACGCCTCGCAGCGTGAGGCGTTGTGAGCTTGTAGATCGGCTATTTTCGGCAAAGAGGTTTGGTGTAGAGGAGAAAAAGAGCAGACTGAGTACCGAGTAAAAGGTCAAGTTTATTAGGTTATGACGGCTCAAGTGGTTAAATATCTCAAAATACAAATTGACATGAATCCAAAATACACAGATGAATTGCTGTCAAACAATGCAATTATCTATGAAAAGGTTGTGGGGGTCCCTGCTTCATCTCTCTCTCTACTAAGGGGTCCTTGGCCTGAAAATGTTGAAGACCCCTGTTTTAGAGTACAATATGTTGTACGATTTAGGATTCCACATTCCGACATTGGCAACATGGAATTAATTTGCATGAGATAATTGACTGATCTGTCTGTATGCTACCATATTGTGGTGCAGCGGGACACTCCTTGCGGTCAGAGCAAACTGAAAGATGGTCCGGTCACTATACCACACTGACAGCGAAAGCCCAAGGCACCCAACACCAGATGCTCAGGTACACACGGAAATCCTCAGTACTTGTTTAACACAGCAGGCGTACAAGTGAAACCACGGATGAAGCAGTAAAATCTATCTGTCTGTCTCTCTGTCTATCGAAAAGTAATTTCCCCTCTCCCAGGGAGCAGAAAATGCTCCATTTCCTTTCCAAAGATGACAGCATGTCACGCCACGTAATGATAGAGATTTTCAAGACATTGCTAAAGACACTGAACAATACAGAGGACAGATGTGTGATGTACTGCATGTCATGTAGGCGATCCCCTGACAACATGCTCTTATAGATGTGTGTGTGTGTATACTTTTATTACTATGCTTGTGAGGGCCAAATGGTCCCACAAGAATAGTAGAATGTGAGAAATAGACATTGTGAGGAGGACAGTTTTCCTGTTCCTCACAAAAGAAATGGTTGTTTTATGGTTAACACAATGATTTTAGGTTCGGCTTGTACTCTACCTTATCGTAACTGTCGGGTGGAAACCTCGTACCGTATCTCCAAGTTTCAAATTTGTACGCTCTTTCGCAAAGTAAAGCCCTGCTTCAGCATACAAGGCTGTCACACAAAAGTAATGAAAACAGCACACTGTGTGCTTCTAGATCGGCTGTTTTCACTAGTTTGAATCATTTTTAAAATGATAAATGCAAAACGAACGGTTTTGGACATACAAGGTTTTCACCCGACAACGACGTTATAGTACATTTAGGGAAATATTCCGGTTGGGTTCAGGCATTTAGATGGAAGGTTGAGGGGTTAGAGTTGGCGACGCAGCACGACACGTTGTGAGCTTCTAGATCGGCTATTTAGAGCTTATAGATCGGCTATGTTTAACTGAGGCTCTAGTGTGTGTATGTGTGTGGGGGGGTCATCTGTGTGCATGTGTGTGCTTTCCAGTTGGGTTTGTATGTGTATTGTACGTAATGTATGTATGTGTGTGTGTGTGCATGTATGTTGTATGTATGTAAGCCCATGACCAGTGTTTAGATTAGAAAGGAGATTAGTGTGATAAGTATGTGGTTGGGTAGGATCCCCATACATCCTTGCTGCTGATGGATGGGCTGAGGTCACCATTCAATGTAATAAGATGAAATGGTCAGGTTCACGTGGTTCAAAGGTTATCCCCTGGGGGGATTAGGTTAGGGTGTGAAACTGATCTGAGTGGAGTTATTTTTTTTTAAATAGATCCTGTCACTTTTATGTGGCTGTTTGGTATTTGCTGACATACACACACAGCGTGGGTCCCAACACAGTGTAAAAAGATGTCTCATTATGGTTTGACACCCTTAGTCAACATTAAACAGTAGACTGTACAATCCTCAGTGTTAACTTATCCATTTGTCATTTGAGAGTGTACAAATGTAAGCCCACATTTACATTTATAGAGTAAATCGTAAAACCCTGTATCTCCAAGTTTCAAATGTGTACGTTCTTTCTCAAAGTAAAGCCCCTCTTCATTATACAAGGCCGTCGCACAAAAGTAGTGAAAGCAGCAGATCTACAAGCATACAACGCCTCGCGGTGCGAGGCGTTGTGTGCTTGTAGATCAGCTGTTTTCACTAGTTTAAATCATTTTAAAAATGATAAATGCAAAACCAACGGTTTTGGACATGTATGCAAGGTTTCCACCCGACAACGACGAAATATAACAATGGCCCAGGACACTTCTATATTACTTTTCATTAGGATGTTAACAGTAGTTAAAATAATATCTCTTAGCAAATCTCTGCAATGTTTGTATCATAATGGCCCCTTAACAGTACTCCCTTTGAGCTGTATAACAGATAAACAATGATGTGTCCTGATTTGAACTCAGAGCTCTCAATTGGAGTTCACAAAAATGGCCCAGAAGTGCTAATTGCAATCTAAAAATAGGTTATTGCTGTCCTCCCTATTGTTTCAACAGCGTCAATAGCGCCAATGTGTTGTTTGTAATACGGTAGTGTGTGTGTGTGTGTGTGTGTGTGTGTGTGTGTGTGTGTGTGTGTGTGTGTAGTTGCCAAACAAAGCCTCAGAACACAATGGCGCCACTGTATATTCCTAGACTTAGTGGTGAGTAGGGATGGGACGATATGAAGATTTCATATCACGATTATTGTGACAAAATAAAACACGATTTACACTATTATCGCGATAATCAAAATCTATTATCCTGAGCGGAACGTTTGCCAAAAAATAGCAGATCTTGCGACGCGATGTGAGCTCGTAGATCGGCAATTTTTTAAGGCAAAAGACATTTGATAGAGAGTGAAAGAAATACTATTTCAAGTACGTATATTATTAAGTACCTTTTACCAATTATAGAGGGGTTAAGTGGTACCGGATATGCAGCTCTGCAAATAAAAGGTGAATTGATCCCAGTGCATGACGGAGGACGATATCACGATAAATTAAATCTCTGTGATACGATTATCGTGAGTGTTTTTTATCGCGATAAACGTTAATATCGCGTATCGTCCCATCCCTAGTGATGAGTGACCTCGCAG
Organism: Nannobrachium achirus; assembly: GCF_963921795.1. Classification (NCBI taxonomy): domain Eukaryota; kingdom Metazoa; phylum Chordata; class Actinopteri; order Myctophiformes; family Myctophidae; genus Nannobrachium; species Nannobrachium achirus. The sequence goes on from NC_137812.1 coordinate 45,329,361, forward strand.
CACTTGAGACCTTCAATATGGTTTCTATCCTCAGCCATTAATGTCAGCCCATGAGAGAAAACAGATTAGGCTGGCAGAACAGAGTAATATGGTCCATGTTGATGTGAAAGAAATCTGTCTGTTCTGCAGCTGAAGCATCTCAGTGTGCCCAACTGGCCCAGAGCAGTGCAGCTATTATTGCTGTGTGCCCATCCGTGAGTAATGGGATCTGACTAGAGTTAGCTTAGCGTTAGCTTAGCAGGTGCACTCATCTGTGAATAGCAGAGGCCCCGGATAGTGTTAGCTTAGCCTTAACTTAGCCAATCGGGCACCCATTTGTGAGTAATGCACTGCGACTAGTACCAAGAAAGCCTATTCATCTCTATGGGAAGCCTAGCTCTGACCCAGTAAGTAAGTGAGTGGTAGACTGTTTCTAATGACCTGTGCATGAAAGGAGACCCTATTTGATTAATTCCCACCCTTGTGTTTCTAACGAATTAACTCTGATTAAGTGGGCACTTGGCAGACCCCGGGGCAGCCATGGTGGGCTAAGTGACGCGCTAATTGGACATGCATTACTATTGGCATTAGAAGTAATGTCTTAAGTCACTGGATCACTGCAAAATTCAGCTGCCTGTTAACTGATGTTTGATGAAGACGAAGCCGCAACGTGGCCCTAATGAGACAATGGAAGACGTCTGATAGCACAATAGTCACACTAACAAATGATGCACTGTAGCCATAATCCATTTTGCTGCTATAAATCAGAGCTTGACATTGTTTTTAACCACTTGAAGCCGAGAGCCCTATTTAGAAGCTCTTATTAACTGCAGCTCTTAAGAAAGTTCCGCCTCTTAAATTAAGAGGAGGAGGCGTGACAAATTGCCATTTTGTTATTTTGAGTGCGGTAATTTGCGCACTACGCCAAGGTGCTGTGCGTAAAAGGCAATGAATTATTCATGAGCGTGTTCTTGCGTAAAATGAAACCAAATGGAGCTACCAAATTATACAGGTCCATTTGGTGGATAAATAAGTTGGACCCCTGTTACTGTAGATCTTTAACTCCTGAGAGCGTAAAATGAAACCAAAAGTAGGCTTCCCAAGAAATCTTTATTTTTAAAAATCACCTTAGAATTGACCGAGATGTGGGTCATGATGCCCGAGTGGTCTTACCATGGATTTGTGCGCTCTGTCCGTGAGAGCCGAAGTCGCGTATTAGCTTGATATCATTTGATAGGGAGACGATACAGTCATGGTCGGTTCAGAATTGACCGAGATATGGCAGAGTCAAACTGCTGCGTCCTTATACCAAATGGACGCGCGTTGGGAAGCCAACTTTTCTCAAGACATGCTATGACCATGTCTAAGCACTATGCGTTATGTTTTTTTAAGTCAAGGTTCAAAATAGCAGCTACCGTATTGCGCCCCTTAATTTACATACCGTATGAACACTCCCCCATGCGTTAAATACTGCCGAGTCTTAAACCATAAGTGATTGCGTCCAGCGCCACTTGCATAATAATGATTGTGCATAAGATGGTGCCGTTATCACTTAATTAAGGAATAGGAGCTGGGAATAAGAGATTCTAAATAGGGCTGAACATTCTGGGAAAAGGATATAGCTCCGGGGACCCAGGTCACCAAAGTATGCACCACTATGGCAGATACTTAGATTTTAATTGCGTGTTAAGTTAAACTCATCTCCTTAAATAGCTCATCGTTTCAAATGTTTTCTCATTATCACTTGCGCGTGGCAGACGGACAATGGCCTTGTCAGCGTGTTTATTGGTCCCGACAATGCAATTTAATTTCTCCAACAAAAGCGAACAGCTGATAATTTGCTCTTTATGTCCCTGGTCTGATGTTAATGTGTTTTAAGTTATGACACCAGCCGGCTGGCCGCCCACTCTGGGGGCGAGCTGCTCATGCCACTATATCCTCACTGTCGGGCAGAAAACTCGTATCTCCAAGTTTCAAATGTGTACATTTTTTCGCAAAGCAAAGCCCTGCTTCATCATACAAGGCCGTCGCACAAAACTAGTGAAAACAGCAGATCTACAAGCACACAGGCGTTGTGTGCTTGTGGATCGGCTGTTTTCACTAGTTTAGTTCATTTTTTAAATGACAAATACAAAACGAAAGCTTTTGGACATACAATACAAGGTTTCCACCTGACAACGACTATATGGGTCCCATACCTCGACTCATCTGACACGGCTGACTCAGACCTCATTTAGGAAATCATCAGCCTACCGCCCACCACCATGTCATCGCTGTCGGTGGAAAGCTTGTATGTCCAAAAGCGTTAACTTTTCAGGAAAAGAAAATGTGTTCCAATGGATCCCATGTTATGATATAGTCAACAGCTGTTGTTTGCACTTTTCATTGGTTCTATACAGATCCATCTCAGAACATTTGAATATTGTGTAAAAGTTAATTTTCTTCTGTAATATAATGATCTTTTTTAAACTTTCATATATTTTAGATTCATTGTGCATGCAATGAAATATTATTATTATTATTATTATTATTATTAGATTTGTTTTTGGGCTTTTATGCAGGAAATGGGGGGAGAGATGGGGAGTGACACGCGGCAAAGGTCGTCCAGATCGGGAATTGAACCGGCGATGCTGCCAGGCATCCATGCCTATGTGGCCATGCCTAAGTGGTATGCGCCTGGATCAGTAGGCCAGCGGGCGCCCCAACTCAAAAGAAGGATTTATAATACAGAAATGTAAAACTTCTGAAAGGTTATGTTAATTTATGCACTCAGTACTTGGTATGGAATACTTTTGAACAAAATGTGTTCAAAAGTATCGATGAAGACATGTAATGTCTTCATCGATGCGGCGTGGCATGAAGGTGATCAGCCTGTGGTACTGCTGAGGTGAGGCTGCTGAGGCTGAGGTGGCTTTGATAGAGGCCTTAAAGTGGACATGACATCCAAAAATCATTTTTTTATTTTTTTTAATGTTTTTTTTATGTTTCCTGACCTCAATTACACAAAAAAAACCACCAACTTTTAACTTGCAGTCGTTCCCCTGTTATCTGTGGATTTGTGCCAGTTTCTGCATAATGAGTCTCAGACGCGCAGTTCATTGGCTGCTGGACTCATGCGTCGACAGTCGATTCACCAGGCCAGTTTGCTGGTCAGTTAAGGCCAGTAATACCATGGTCAGTACACCAGTTACAGTACTAGTAGTTTTGGCTCTGTGGGCAGGTACCAAAACTACTAGCTTCTGTAAAGGAAATCCTCATCTCAATGAAGCTTGTCAACCTACGGAAGCACAAAGTGCTCTAAAATCCCCGGGTAGATGGCTGTCTTGACTCTGAACTTGATAAAACAGAGAGTGGTCAAAACCAGCATTGCATTGTATTGCTGGTGTTGGTCCACTCTGTTTTATCAAAACGAAACGTAAACAGTTGAAAAAGGGAGATACAAGGTTTCTGCCCGACAGCCACGATATACGCTATGCATATGGATGTCTGCTTGGCACAGACTGTAATTACTCATTGCCTGTCCCCACTATCGGCAGAAACCAAATGTGCACGCACGCACGCATGCATGCACGCACACACGCACACACACAAACAGTTGGCACACATACTGTACTAGGCCAGTTTGGCCAACATCATTACCCTATATTTAGCCCATTCAATTTAAACACAAGCACACACACATGCTGAAGTCTCTGGATGAGAAGCGTGCGATATCGATCTAATCAGGACGCTCAATAACCATTTAGTGCTTTGCTCTTCTGAGACGTATAGGCTGCTCTCCTGACTGTAAGCAGAAATAGACCAACATTCCACCCTCTCACACTTCCCATTGTATACTGTATGTACACTCACACACACACACACACACACACACACACACACACACACACACACACACACACACACACACACACACACACACACGGACACGGACACATCCTCAGGGTTACCTAGCATTAGCATCTGGTCTCCCTCTTCTGCTCCACGCATGTCTTTTCCTAAGCAAACTTAGCTACAGTATAGCAATCTTGCCTCTACACATTTTGTACTAACTAGCCCTTACCCGTTCAAAGATATGAGCTCCGAAATGATGTGCAGTGTGTGGGTTATGGGGTGTGCACTGTGCACACAGTATATGAGGGATGGAAAGTAGCTTTAACTGGTGCTTGCATGATAATATGTAGGAGCATCAATTAAAAGAAATACCCGTTTCGTTTAATGGCTACAGAGATGTGTACCAATCTGCATGATTTTTGGACAACATCTGCAACAGGGCCAGACAACAACCCCCCCCCCCCCCCTACACACACACACACACACACACACACACACACACACACACACACACACACACACACACACACACACACACACACACACACAGCTGGTTAAACATGTTGCCTCATGCTAGATGCAGAATAGATATGCCTCATGCTAGATGCAGAATAGATAGTAGATACACCATAAAAATGCTAATATACAGCATATGATTTGTGAAAGTGACAAACGGGCTTCACAGTTATGTCAGGTGTGTTCATATGCTAATGGTGATGCGATTTCAGATCAATTGCTCCAGCCACTGAGGAGAAACGCTGTGACAGACACTCACTCACTCACTCACTCACTCACTCACTCACTCACTCACTCACTCAGACAGACAGACATTCGCAAAATTATAGTATAGATGTAGCATCTCAGCTTTTCATATACCCCATGTCTTCATGTGTTAGTTTAGTGCGTGGTGCATTTCAAAGTGTATTTATACACTGCCACTCACTGATTCTGTTCATTTGGCCAGGGCCCGTCCACATTATACTGTAGCTCTGCTTATCACTGAAGTGATTGAGGGCAGAGGAGATGAACCATGAGGGCAGGCTAAATGAAACATCTCTGTGTGCTTTGGAAGAGTCAGAGCCAATAAAATGAGCCTTCCAAATTGACCAACTGCAGTACACTTTTAAATAGCATCGCCATTCTAACTTTCTGTCTTCTAACTTTTTGTGTTTTTTTGTAAATTAATGCTCTACTTGATCATACAACAGGCTCACACAAAAGTAGCAGATCCACAAACTCCAAACACATTTAGAGCTTGTAGATCTGCTGCTTTTTGCTACTTTTGAATCCTGAAAAGTAACAGCTTTGGACGTAATGAGGTTTCCGGCGACAGACGATGGGCTCTATTTTGATTGTCTTAAAGGGATATTCCACTTTCAACAGGGAGCAGTGGAAGGGCCTCTCTCCCCACACACACCCATTGTAACTTCAAACTTCATTTTAACCATGATAGATTCATTATTTTTTCTGGTGACTCATACTACCCTCCTAATACGTGAGCAGGCCGTGTTTTTTCTATAACTTTTTTCATTTATTTTTAATAATTATTTGGGAAAATGGAAAAAATGAAATACAAACAAATAATTATTAAAAATAAATGAAAAACGTTATCGAAAAAACACGGCCTGCTCACATATTAGGAGGGTAGTATGAGTCACTAGAAAAAATAATGGGGGATTTTAATGAATCTATCATGGTTAAAATTAAGTTTGAAGTTACAATGGGTGTGTGTGGGGAGAGGCCCTGGGCCTGGAGGGCCTGGTAACATTTACATCAAATATCTAAATATTCAATCAAGCTAATTAAAAACTGTTCAGGGTGTTCATAAAAGCCTGATTAGATGATAAAATTACAAAAAGTTTTTTTGAAAGTGAAATATCCCTTTAAAGGAGCTATAGTCAACCTTTTCTTGAAAAACGGATGCTAAAATAAAAATAATGTTTCGAAAATATTTTATAAAAAATAAGCTTCATATATGTGTTTCTATTCAAAAATGACTACAAAAAGTGTAAAATAATGATAAAATAATCATTTTGGCCATTGTCAGACCGACACTTTGTTTACATTCTTGTCTATGTTAGACTAGGATGTAAACAAAGTGTCAGCCCGACAATAGCCAAAATGATTATTTTATCGTTATTTTACGCTTTTTGTGGTCATTTTTTAATTGAAACACATATATGAAGCTTATTTTTTATAAAATATTTTTGAAACATTATTTTTATTTTAGCATCCGTTTTTCAAGAAAAAGTTGACTATAGCTCCTTTAAGTACCACCAAACTTTTCGTCGGAAAGGTCCGGTTCAACTACAAAATGCCGTCACTCGCATCCTCAGAAAAGCATTACCCCGGATTAAAGTTCGGAAAGCTGCACATCGGAAAGTCGTAACTCTCAGACTAAAAGTTTGGTGTTCGGAGACAGTATGGACAGGCCTTTAAGTTAAGGCATAAGAGCTGGTACTTAAGACAATCAAAATACAGCCCGATATCTCTCTGAGTCCCTCAACCTCCAGAAACATGTACCTGGCTAGCTCCATTTCTTTCATCCTCCTTATTTGTTATAAAATGGAATTAGTTATACGCTTCAATTCATCAATCCTGACACACGATAGGCCATTATTGCCTGAAGCGTTGTACTTGCATCTGTTCCTGTGACCCCCCCTTGTGCCTTAAGGTTAAGATAACATCTGTGAGCTTACATGCCTGTCCCGGTCCTTCCCACGAGCTGCCTTTCATCTCAGCACTCCTCTTGTTAAAGCCACCGCCATGGCCTTATCACCACCCCCCCCCCCCTTCCCATTTATAAGCGGCTCCAAGAGAAGTTTGTTTGATGTACATGTAAAGTGATGTCTGATGATCTACCGTTCATTCACAATACCAATCAAAAGCAGAGCTGTAAGAAGTACTCAATATTATCACAATATTATTATTGTATTGTTTATTACGGCGTTAAGGTCTTTGTCACTTAAATGCTGCGTGCGGCATGTGGTGCTGATTTTAGATATTATATCTGCTGCTGGGTACTAGCACATACACATTTCATGGCCAGACAAATATCACTGTAAATCTGCAGAGGGCAGATTTGTCTGGTTTCCAGGCTACACATTTCATACATCCATAATAATACATCATCATTTATCACTCAATGCATGTTTTGTAATATTGATCTAAATCTGCAAAGTAACTATAAAGCTGTCAAATAATTCTAGTGCAGTAAAAACGTTGTCTCTGAGATAGTGGAGTAATGTAGAAGTAAGAATTATTACAAGTACCGTAAGTGGGGCGCCCGCTGACCTAGCGGTCCAGGCGAATACCACATAAAAGGCCCCACAGACGAAACGCGATGTTGGGTCGGATCAGATCTCGTGCTCTCGGGTTTATCGGTGTTCATTTCAAACGACAGTAATCCTCGGTCTTGAATTCGGGCCCGGTATATCCCGCTGTGCCAAGTGAAATATCTGAGACCATTACAAATGAGCCAGATATCCTGGATGACCACCCCTAGCGATCTCGGGCCAGAGTTGATTGGGGAAAAAGTTTTATTTTATTTTTTCTGGCAGTTGATTGAATAAAGAAACAAGGCTCCAGCCTCGGTTCTCAAACTATGTGTCCCGACCCAACGTGGGGTCGCGGAAGGTGCCATGGGCTCGCACATTGACGACCATACTACTGTGTATAACGTCTATTTGCCCTTCAACTATAAAATATATATTGTTTTTTATGAGACACGCATTGTAATTAGGCTATGCTCCCAAATCCATTTATTACCTTCTGTTTGCATATGCAATGAGTCCTGCAGTGCTGCCAATCTGTTGAAGGTGAAAATCATGGAGGTTTTTTAGCGAGGTGAAACGCCATCAAAAGCCACCTCGAAGATGCAGGTTGGAACTCACTTATATGGAGCTCAAATTAATCATTACATCATTGCGCGAAACTAGGCCAGATAAATAATTAGCGCATCAGTTCCAGGTGGTGGTCCGCTCTCAAAAGTGGCCAAGCTTCTTCTCATCATTGAGAATGCTTGCAGGTGTGCATGTTCAATATAGGAAATTGCCCATTACATCAAAGTGAGCCTTTCTCGGCACAAAAAAAGAAAGAGAGGTTTAAACTTGAACTCAGTCTGTGACTGTCCCACCTTAAGCGCCTTCAACCAACACTGTCAGAGTAGCACTTGTATAGGTCGATTTAGAACCCTTTTAATTTATTAATATATTAGGCTGAGTCGTGAACCTTTTTCATGTAATAGGCCTATCCATCTTCGCGTTCGTTGATAGCCAAAAGCAGATACAAGCTCACAATGCACTGTGCCATAGCTGCGTCTACAGAGAACAGATCTGTTATTTTGGGAACATAGCCTAACCATGCTGCGCATTTTGATGACCAAATAATCCTGTGTGCACTGTAATATTACGTGGGAATGATATACCTTTGTGGGAATGATATACCTTTTTGAACAATAGCCTAAATTGCGTGGTGTTAATGAGTTGTGGTCATACAACACCAAACAAAACAAGAAAAAAGACCGCACGTAGTAAAAAAGAAAAAAAAATCCCAAGGAATGTATGTCTCTCTGACTTTGAGTATGATGACATTAGGCTATATGAATAATAATGTGGCATATAGCATCAACCAGCATTTTAACGGCAACCAGCCAGACATTGGGCTTTGCAGGCATGGGCTTTGCCGACCAAAATAAATAAATAATGAATATATTGTTGTAACCAACAGCGTGAAGCGAACGACGCGTCCTCTCCCTTTCCACACATTCCCCAGCTTATGGAGATGGTAACCAAATGGACCCTATTAATCTTCTTGAGGGCGTAAAATGAAACCGCCGTAGGCCTATGGCTCCATTTGGTTTCATAATCATGCGTGTTGAAATATTAGCGCTACAAGCTCACGACATTTTGATCTTGTGTTGAATGTCTCACTTTATAGATAGGCCTATTATAATTATATATTCAGTTATTTTTTGGCAAGCGAGACATTTGGCTCTGCATGACTACTAAATATTAAGTTAACTATAAAAATAAGAACAGATATTGCATCTGTGATAAAGTGGAAAGGATCCCAGCGCGCGTCTCGCTCCTCTGGTAGGTGTAGCCTAAATTGTTTTACGCATAGTTAAGAAGGGCATAATAATGCAGTCGTCCAGTATGATTTCATTCACTATACATATTTTAAAAGATTACAGTCTCCATCACTGCCACTCTTCTGGAATGTTTGTACCCAAACTTTCGCAGTGTGCAATGTGATGCGCATCCAAGACACGGCTGAGAGTGTCGCATCTCCAATATCATTGATTTAATAAAATCCATTGCCTCATCCAAGCCTTCAACCAACTGTCCAAAAAAGGATGATGATAGCCCAATTTATTATTATCTTTTATAAATATAAAAAATATATTATATATATATGGGGAAAGGCTTTCGGGGGTCATCCCGAAATCTGATCGGGGAGCCTCGGCTCCGGGATCGGCTCAATGTGTACGGGCCTTAAGCTCTGATGCCTGTGACAGCGTGTCGTGGGTTCGAGTCCCGATCCCAACAGCCTTTGCTGCGTGTCACTCCCCGTCTCTCTCTCTCCGTTTCCTGTCCACCTACTGTACTGTCAATAAAGACAATTAAGCCCCAAAAATATCTTTTAAAAAATGGTAAAAATTAAAAATGGTTCTGAGCCTGAGGTACAGTATTTGTTTTGAGTATATCGTCTCTGTCGGGGGGAAACTTCATGTCCAAAACTGTTACTTTTCAGGATTTAAGTTCAAAAACATAAAAAGTAGCAGATCTACAAGCTCATAACATGTCGCTTAGCACCCCATTTCGAGCTTACAGATCTGCTACTTTTGATGTTTTTATCTGATGCTGTCGTATGATCAAGTAATTTACGCAAGAAAAAGTGATAGAATATGGAGATAAATAGGAGGCTTCTGCCCGACAACAACGATATCGTCGTTGTCGGGTGAAAACCTCGTATGTCCAAAACCGTTGGTTTTGCATTTATCATTTTAAAAATGATTTAAACTAGTGAAAACAGCAGATCTACAAGCACACAACGCCTCGCACCGCGAGGCGTTGTGTGCTTGTAGATCTGCTGTAGATCTGCTGTAGATCTACAAGCACACAACGCCTCGCACCGCGAGGCGTTGTGTGCTTGTAGATCTGCTGTTTTCACTACTTTTGTGCGACGGCCTTGTATGATCAAGCAGGGCTTTACTTTGCGAAAGAACGTACAAATTTGAAACTTGGAGATACGAGGTTTCCACCCGACAACGACGATACGTACTTAGTTCCTTCCCAGCGCTGCGGTGGAGACGTGGAGTGCCTGTGCGGCGGGTGAATTGGGAAACAAAGAGGAACAGTGACAGCTGTGCCTGTTCCGCTCGGGGGAAATGGTAAGCACAGCGTGGAGAGATGGTGACGTACGTGTGAGAAAAGTTCATTAACCACTTGAACCCTTTAGCACCCAGATGTTTGGGCATGTCATTATAGGGGGACAAAAAAGAAACGTGCATTGTTTTTAATAGACAATCTTTTGAGCTTGTAGATGAAAGTTGGGAACATTTTCTAAAAAATAGATAGCAGAAATACAAGCTCACAAAGCATCGCACACGTATTGTGAGCTTGTAGATCCTCTATTTTTGGTTAATGTTCCCCCCAGGATAGGGATGTGAGGGTTCAAGTGGTTAATCAAAACAAAGTCCCTAGCACACAAAGATTTGGCGGCCCCCTTGCAGTATATCTCTGAGGACCCCCTAGGGGTCCCAGACCCCCTGTTGAAGACCCCTGATTTGGAGCATAATTTGTGGTTAAGTGATTAATGCTTTTTGGATGGGTTAGTATTTTCTGTTCCTCTGCCTTGACGCTGCCACGGTTTGTCACATCCACTCCGGTGCTTTCAGAAGACATACAGTACCTTTTGGAATGCTTTTTCAACCGAGCATAAAACCGCCAGTTGAATGAATATCCCCGGTGGACGCGTCAAAGTTTATCACGCGTCTTTCGCTGTGACTTGAAAGTGGCCCAGATAGCCATGGGTTGACTTTGTAATCCCCGCCATCTGTTGTGTAGATCAGAATCCTACTGTATGGCGACATTATGTAGGCCACCCTCCATCCATCCCTCTGTCCATCCCTCTATCCCGCCTGCACAAATCAAAGGGTAAAGATTGGCGCTGTCTTAATTCCATCTAAATCTCTATCCCTCCACGGAGCCCCCTCCCACTCAGCGGGGCTCTGTTCTGATGCCTCCCTTGCTTCCATGTGTGATTAGACTGAGGACCATAGCTGAGGAGCAGGCACGTGCACACATAGACATCAAAGGGGGCTTGAGCCCCTGCCCTTTTATCTGTCTGTAAACACTGCCCTTTCCAGACCATAAATGCAATTTTTACTATGGTAAAAGAAATGCAAATGCCCTATTTCCACGCCATACCTGAAGGAGGCAGCATTCAATAGAATTGCCTTGTCAGAAACTTTCCTGAACTTAAATGCAGCATCTTATGCTGAAAGAATTGCCCTCTCTGTGTAGAAATCCATGCCATTACGCCACATCTCCAGTATTGACTTGGTTATGCTTAGTTCAGTGTGGTTTCAACCCTCCAAGCTCACAACGCGTCGCAGCGCGACGCATTGTGAGCTTGGAGGTCTGCTATTTTCGGTGCTTCCACCAAAAGGCCCTTTTGGAAATTCCAGCCCCTGCCTCTCTAGCATTCTCTGCACGTCCCTGCCGAGGACCGACTTGCACTCAAACATGGCTGCCGAATGAGGTGGGGCTTTGCCCCGCCATAAAACATCCATTGTTTTATCCATTGTTGAAACCAGGGATTTCCTCTTCTCCCCACACTGTATACTACCCTCTGCCAAAAATGATTTCAAATATTAATGCAATTGCTTTCGCTTCAGCCCCTGCCCCCGCAAAATATTTAGACATGACTGTTGGGAAAGTAGGAGTTAGGGCAGAGAGAGAGAGAGAGAGAGAGAGAGAGAGAGAGAGAGAGAGAGAGAGAGAGAGAGAGAGAAGCCTAAGGCAGAAGAGAGCAGGAACAGGGAGCCAGGCAGAGGTAGAAGTGGGGATCCTTGGTTTGCATCCCCCTCCTTATTGCGTCAGTCAGTGTGACAGAAATACTTATGTAACCCCCCCCCCCCCCCCCCCCCTCCCAGAGATATGGAGGAGAGAAAGAGAGACTGGTGAGGAGGATGAGAGCGAGAGAGAGGGTGCAACCAAAGAGTTGTGGAGGAAGAGAGGAGACATAAAGGTTAGTATAAGACAGAGAGCAGCGAGGCTAACATGGATGGGGAGAGGAGCGGATCAGAGGTGGGGGGGGGGGGGGGAGAGAGAGAGAGAGAGAGAGAGAGAGAGAGAGAGAGAGAGAGAGAGAGAGAGAGATTGAGCGATCCCAATCTAACGTTACCTTGCCTTTTAGCATGGCTCTGCTGGATTTACACTTTTCATTTGTTTTGTGGGGGAGAGATTACCGAGAGGATTAAGAGAGAGATTCCCCTGTGCCCTCTCTCTCTCTCTCTCTCTCTCTCTCTCTCTCTCTCTCTCTCTCTCTCTCTCTCTCTCTCTCTCTCTCTCTCTCTCTCTCTCACACTCACTCACTCTCAGATATACACATTTATTTTATATCTCTCGCTTTCTCTCTCACAGAAACACACACACACACACACACACACACACACACACACACACACACACACACACACACACACACACACACACACACACACACACGCCTACATGCATATGCTGTACTGTACATATATACCAGATATGGACTGCACAGTGCACATGTACATGCATAAACTGCGCAGACATACAGTAGACATGTCTAGACACACTGACATACCGTACGTGAAGCACACGTGCACACACACACACGCGCACACACACACGCATGCACACGCATGCACACACACACACACACACACACACACACACACACACACACACACACACACACACACACACACACACACACACACACTCCTTATTCAGGTAGAGAGTTCACCAGTACATCTGTCTCTCTCTCTCTCTATGTCTCTCTCTTTCCCCCTCTCCCCCTCTCTCGATGTCTCTCTATCTCTCTTTCTCCCCGTATCTCTCTGCTGGTGCTCATCCCATCCTCGCGTACACTGTTCTGTCATTCTGCCCACTCTCTTCTTCTTCTCTCCTCCTTAAAGCCTTAGCCTTTCTCTCTCTCTCCCTCCCTCCTTTTTAAACAGCAAAAAGCAATTTCTCTCCCTTTGTCAGGGCGGTTGGCAGTAAGCTCTTAAGTAGGGATTTTCTGGTTTGGCTGGAATGCCATTAGGCGAGCTTGGCGGTGACGTGCCATGACTGACGCGCAGAATCTTTTTGATGTCGTGATGTCACAATCCAGCGAAGGCCGTGGTTATGATATTGTTGGCGTTGCCGCAACGAGGAGCTTTAGTGGTCATGTCAGGAGTAAGTCTTCATAAATCCTTTATGGTGCGCGAATATTAAGCTTCTCTCTCGCGGTGGTTCAGGGACAGAGGAGAATCCTGCCGCGCTCACACATACAGTAGTCACGGATGAAACGGCACACAGAATATGTGTATATCATACGCAGAATAGGCCACGCCAAAAAAGCAAGCAACCTGAAAGACAAACATGCACAAACGTATAGATAATTTGAAAGACATTCCGTTGTAGGTTTGTTTATATGCGTGCATACTGTACATATTGACACACACGCACGCACGCACGCACGCAGGCGCGCACACTTTCTGATGTACTAGGATTTCGTCCTTGACAGGTCGAAACCTTCCAAAACCGATTGTTTCGTAATTATCATTTTAAAAAGTATTTAAACTTGTGAAAACAGCCGATCTGCATCTAGATCTGCTGTTTTCACTACTTTTGTGAAGTTTTTGTTTTGTATTTGTATTTTTGGTGAATCCTCTCTCTCTCTCTCTCTCACTCTCTTCCTTTCTAGTATTATTTTGTCACTCTGTCCTTTCTTCTAGTCACACACAGGCCATGTGGCATCGCCTGACTAGTATGCATAAAAGGATTAGATTTATTTTAATACAATAGAAATCTCAGAGCTAAAGTGTTGTCCTCACTCATGATGGACCGTACAGATTACACATATACAAGGACAGTTAAATACCATATACTGACTGACACATAAGTGCACTCATGAAAAGACATGATAATCCATCTCACAATCCATACATACACAGTACACCAGTGGTTCTCGACCTGTGGGTCAGGACCCCCAGGGGGGTCCCCTCATGATTTTTGGGGACTTTTCCCACCGGGCACGATAATTATAAAGATAAATATAACTACATCGTTCTCACCATTGTATTTTTTTTAGTCGGTGTGAACAGTGCCATCCACTTGACTTTTTCCTCCATTTTTTTTTTTTTTTGTTATCAATTATTTTTATTTTCCATAACATGAAATTAGAGACATACATATGAATAGAACAAGAAAAAGCATTTTTTTTACAGTAACTATACTTTTATATTATAACTATAGTGCTCAGTGTGAATGGACCTTTAGTCTATAAGAGTAGCCTACTTATAGTAGATACAACTAGTAAGACGCCTCAGGGCGACAAGCTTTTAAGGACTTTTAAGACCTTGATACCTCAAAAAGAAAGAAAAGTGGCGGCCCACTTGCAATATCCAGGTTAGGTTGAGCATCCCAGCGGTCCAGCTAACATGCTACTGTATGTACCAATGTGTTGCAGCGCCACCCAGGTTCACGCGGACCCCCGAGGACCAGACAGGTGTGCAGGGAGGCGTGGCCTCCTTTGTGTGCCAGGCCACCGGGGACCCCCAGCCCAAGATTGTCTGGAACAAGAAGGGCAAGAAAGTCAGCAACCAGAGATTTGAGGTAGGATTCCATGAGCTCACACACCGTCCCACACCCATTAAGACCTGAGGCCCCTTCTAAAAACATCATGTGCTCTGCAGACTGCTCAGGCTCACCACACTCGTCTGCCAAGCCCCAGTGCTGGAAAAAGTACTCAGATTTTTTTTGTAAAAGTATCAATACTGCAATATAGAAATACTCCGTTAGGGTGCCCTCACACCAAAATACCTATGAGAGTGGAATCCGCGTTCCGCCAATGCATTTCAATGATAAGGGAGCGTTTTTTGCAGAAATCCTCTGCTGGCATGAAACCGCTTCACTCTCATTGAAATGTATTGGTGGAACGCGGATTCCACTCTCAGGTACTTTGGTGTGAGGGCACCCTTACAAGTAGTCCGGAATTCAAAATGTACTTGAGTGAAAGTATGAAAGTATTGGCATCAAAAAGTACTTAAAGTACCAAAAGTAAAAGTACAAAACATTTTTTGAAAATAGCTGATCTATAAGCTCACAACGCGTCGCATCGCGACGCGTTGTGAGCTTGTAGATCGGCTATTTTCAAATAACATAAGCATAAAACAAGGCTAAAGTGGTTAAGGTATGTTTTATAATATTATAATTTATATCTGAAAAGTAACTAGTAAATACTCAAGTAAAGTACAAATACCTCAAATTTGTACTTAAGTACAGTACTTAAGTAAATGTACTTAGTTACTTTACTCCACTAAGCCCCAATTCTTCATAGCTGATTTGAAGCAGCCGACCCCAGTGCACAGGCGGTTCAGTAGGGTCCATTGCCGGCGTCAAATATTTAGATATTAGATATTCATTTGATCAGACACAACATCAATTATAAACTCCATTTTTGCTATGTTAAATTAACTGAAAATTCATGTCCTTGGTTTTGGTGACTGATATTGTCCTTCTAATATGAGCGGGTCATCTTTTTTCAATTACTTTTCACATTTTAAATAAAGAAACTTTTATAAAATAAAAACCTCATAAAAGAAATGAAAAAAGTATTTGAAAAACCCTCACGCATTAGAAGGAAATATCACCAGAACTAGGGATGTGTGTTTTCAATTAGTTTAACATTGTTAAAATATTGAATACAAATACTGAATCAACAAGATCAAAAAAATCCTTTAATGTTGAAACATTTGGCACGATGACAAAATAACAAGATTTTCTTTTTCTTTTTTTTAAGATTTGTTTTCGGGCTTTTATGCCTTTATTGATATGACAGTAGACTGACAGGAAATGGGGGGAGAGATGGGGAGTGACACACGGCAAAGGTCATCCGGATCGGGAATCGAACCGGCGCCGCCACCAGGCATCCATGCCTATGTGGCAATGCCTAAGTGGTATGCGTCTTGACCATTGCCCTATTGCTGTATTGACCTGTACAGTAACAGAATATGATCATGTGTAATTTCCCTCCAATACCAATATATGAAGGAAGCCTCCTTTTGCAGTTCAGCTTGACTGTGTCTCTCTTGAACATGTTATGAGAATCTGCAGCTATATTTTTGTGCGGTAATATGCGATCGTATCGATCTCGCTATGAAACATCAGTAGCAGACATGTTTTACTGTGTTTGATAACTAGTTTGTAGTGCTCCTATTCTGCCTGTTTCTTTGGTTAGCAAGTAGCAAGCAACAGGCTAGTAGCCAGCCACATAACAACACTACGTCATCTGCTTTGCTACTGTTGTGTTGGTCAGACGGTGAACCAATCACAGAAGACTGCCTCTTTGGCAACGCCCATCCCAGAAACTGCCTTGGATGAAAGCAGTTTCAGTCTGAATAATGGATTGAAACGAAATGTCAATTCAGGCTGAGTGTCAGGCTAACCCATTAAAGACCTGAGGGTGATTCTACAAAATGACAGTTTTATGGAAAACGAATATTTCTATATCAGTGGTGCTCAAACCTTTTCATGTCAATGTCCGGGAACTTAGGCTCCAATGTAGCCTGACAGCGTGTTGCAGGTTCGAGTCCCGTTCCCGACGACCTTTACTGCGTCGCTCCCCGTCTCTCTCTCCCTCATTCCTGTCCATCTTCACTGAAAACTATCAATAAAGGCACTAAGGCAAAAAAAAAAGAAAAAAACGTTGCTCTAATATATGTACGGTATTCAAAGATTTGCGCAAATGTTTAAAATGTATCAAAAATAGCATAGCAATAGATCTACAAGCTCACAATTTTTTTTACAGCCAAAGTATAAAATGGCACTTGCTTTCCTAGTTTTAATGGGAGAAAACCGATGATGACGAGAGACCGCACCTTGGGCTATACAGTATGTGAGGTGTGATATAAGACGGCATTATTATTTTCCCAAAGGGTCCAACCTTTCATTTCTTTTCTCACTCCGAGTAACAGTCATTCTCAGACTGAGATGTTCTGTTCCCCAGTCAGCCTCACCTTGACCTCCAGCTCTGTTTCCCCTCTAATAATCCTGGGTTCCTTCCGGGTTTAAGTTCACCTGGGTCTCGTCCTTGTTGAGATGAAATCACTGGAGGAGATGTTTCTATTCTTTGGCTAATCTATATTTCTCCTCTTAGACCTGTCAATCAGGGTTGTGGTTGGAAAAAAAACGGAAAAGCATCCTTGAGAATTCACCCACTGACGCCCTTGAGCAAACACACACTTATTCACACTCATACAGTACGAACGTTTTTCCATATTGTATTATATCATTTAGAACTATTTAAAACTAGATTGTTTGAGTAGTACTGGTGCTGAACACATTATGCTATTATTGTATCTACTGTAAGTAGGCTGCTCATATAGACTAAAGCAGTGTTTCTCAAACTGTTTGGGCTTCAGTATCCCCTTTTCCTGATTGCTGAATCCAAGTACCCCCTTTAAACATTTTGACTAGAAAATACTGACATCAAAAGTCCAGTTTTTAAGTCAATACCGTATGTTGAAACTAAAAGTAAGTAGCCTGTTTTCTATTCAATAACAGTAAATCAATTATCATTAAACATAACAGTAAAATAAATGTTTCCATTTTCCTTTTTCTCTCAAGTAGACAAGGGGGGTAGTACCTCTGCGTACCCCTAGGCGTACATGTACCCCCATTTGAGAAACACTGGACTAAAGGTTCACACTGAGCACTAAAGTTATTATAAAAAAAAGTATAGTTTAAAAAATGTGGACCCCCATCAAGTGGATGGCAGTGTTCACACCGACAAAAAAAGAAATACAATGTTGAACGATGTAGTTATAGTTATCTTTATGGGAATGGCGCTTAATGCTAACCAATGATTTATACAACAAGCTGTAAATCCAGGGTTGAGAAGATGCTTCTGCCTCAAGCCTGTTCTATCCTCTCAACTGTCCCCTTCTCCTGACATCAGCCAGGTTGTAAAAAAGATATCCTTTGGAACAGTGGACAGTTTGAAGAGGATATGCTGTACGCTCTGTA
Organism: Nannobrachium achirus; assembly: GCF_963921795.1. Taxonomy (NCBI): domain Eukaryota; kingdom Metazoa; phylum Chordata; class Actinopteri; order Myctophiformes; family Myctophidae; genus Nannobrachium; species Nannobrachium achirus. The sequence goes on from NC_137812.1 coordinate 45,347,453, forward strand.
AAGCCCTTTGCACACAGGACAGTTAGGTTTTTTTCATTTGCGGCATGAATAAAACGCATTGGATTTGGTGTGCAAGGCTGTGCGGAATCGGCGCTGCGGTTCCAAAAAGGAGTCATAAAAGGAGTGATGAGTTTTTTACCGCATGCGACAAGACGCACAAATCGAACTGGGTTCGATCGAGAAAAAAACGTACGGCGGCAGCCACTCGTCGCACGGCTAATTCGGAGCCGGTGTGCATGAGGTCATAGAGAATCATTGTTTTCTTTTCAAAAAATTGTATTGTCCGTTTTATCCGTGCGGTTAAACGCGCCTGTGTGCAAAGGGCTTAATAGTGTCGTCGTCAGGACGCAAGTCTCCCTCTCTCTCTCTCTCTACAGTAGCTGTTAAAGGAAATACAACACGCACTCTTCCTAAAGAAAACTTAAAGGAGCAGTTCACCCCCAAAATGACTTTTTTTCTATTGATTACTCACACCATGGAGACTTAAGTTCAATAATATTTTGTTGTATTTCTCACATTCCTAGGACAAAAATGTGATGATAGTAATTTACCCCCGGATGGGGACCCAAATGCATTTGGGTCCACATTCGGAATGAATGGGGGAAATTTTATTGTAATCAAATTATTGTCTTAGGAATGCGACAAAAAAACTGAAAATATATTGTCTCCATGGTGTGAGTAATCAATAGAAAAAAAGTCATTTTGGGGGTGAACTACTCCTTTACACTGTAAATCATAGAAGGGTTCCTATTTTTTTGAATGTTTTTTTATCTATAATGACATGCCTAAAATAGAGACGGTACAGTAGGTTGATAGTGGTTAAACGTTTGTTGTGGAGTGTAACAAGCATGCTGACATGCTACCATACTGTCTGTCAGTAGGTGTATGGATATTTGATGTGAAGTGTGTTGTCCTGTGTTTCCGTGCCCAGGTGATAGACTTTGACGATGGGTCTGGTTCGGTCCTGAGGATCCAGCCCCTGAGGACCCCCAGAGACGAGGCGGTCTATGAATGCCATGCCTCCAACTCGGCAGGAGAGCTCACCTTCTCCACCAGGCTCAATGTGCTACGAGGTCAGTACCTATAGTAACCAGTGACAGTGGTGATGTTTGTGTTACATTTTGTGTCTGTGATTGAAAATGAAAATCATTCTTTTATTGATTGCGACCGCAGATTGCAGTTTACTATCAGAACCGTCACAGCTTGTCCGTATCCGTCCATCCATCCGGACGCGTAACACCTGACACTGTGGTTCCCCTGACACATCACTGTGACATCACAGGTGACATCACAGTGATGTCAGATACTCAGCCAGGAATCTCCATATATGGGCATAAACAGGTGACATCACGGTGATGTCAGATACTCAGAGCAGGGATCTCCATATGTGGGCATAAAAGGGATTCTGTTAGGGATCTCCATATATGGGCCTCCATGGGATTGTATCCCAGATGATGCCCTGTTAGGAGAACCACACTAACGGAATCCATATATGGCTAAAACAGATGGCCCGGCCTTTTAGGGCGAGGTTGCGTTTCGCCCTTAGGCGTCTTACTGGTTTATGTAGTTTGTTGTGGTTATTTTGACTCCAAAATCTTTAACAAAGGAGTGGATGCTTGTTGACCGGTTCAGAGACCGACAGTGGTCCTTGAGGGGGTTCCAGGTGGTCCACCACTTAAATGATGGAGAGTTGTTAACCAAATGGTCCCTTATAGATCATTTAACTCTTGAGAGTGTAAAATGAAACCAAAGTGGACCCTTACAGGAATAAATAATGGGCCTTGATATGAAAAAAGGTTGAAAACCACTTGTCTGTATGAACACAGTTGGCCCCTGTTGGGCGGAGGGAAGCCGAGAGGGGAGGGTGATGTCACTGCACGTATTCCTATGGGCTGGGGCGGCACCCGTCCGTCAGCAGGGAGTGTTAGGTGGGAGGTGGAGTAGGACTTAGACTACGACCCCCTGGCGGGGACTCCTCACTGGCAGGTGAGTCTGTTGGATGCAACGGCAGTGACAACACACAAATGTGTGTGGGAATGAATGAATTGGCATAACTACTAAATCGTTAAGAGAAAAGGGGGTAAAAAAAGCACAAAGTAAAAAGGTGATGTGTGTGTAAAAGTAACTTTTACCATGTGGCTATTGGTGCTATACGGTAACGTTAGCTGTAGCTTGAGTCCATTAATGCTGATGGTGATGTTAACAGCAGCTTGAGTCCATTAATGTTGATGGTGATGTTAGTGGTAGGTCCATTAGGAGAACATAATGCAGATAGACACTCAAGAGCAGAAGTGTCTTAGTCGTGTCTGAAGTCGCTCAACCATGAATAATCTCATAGCCTGCCTTTACTCGCTTCTGGGGGGACACGTTCTTACATTATGTTCGCTCACCCTCTTGCTCCCCCCCCTCGCTTGTATTTCTCCCTCCTCACCCGCTACTCCAAGGAACTGTAGACTTAAGACTTCATTTACACTCAGGCTGTTGTCGTACAAGCGCGTGTCACTCGCCGAAAATTGCTGATCTTCAACCGGGAAAAACGTGACACGACTATAAATTGGCCCTAGCCTAAAGTTTCTCTGTTCCCAATACTCGTTCATCTGTCTTTCCTGTTCTTTTAGATTCTCTCTCTCTCTCTCTCTCTCTCTCTCTCTCTCTCACCCCCTCCCTCTCCCTCTCCTGCTTATAGAGCCACTGCACGGCAGGCTCTCTAAATTATTCACTACATCAGACCCTCTTTACGTCGTTTGCTTTTCCTATCCGTGGATCTACAATCCTCTTTGGCTCTATGACACATTGTTCTTTATGTCTGTGTTTGCATTAGAGTGCTCATACGTGCGTGCGTGCATGTGTGTGCGTGTGTATGTGTGTGCGTGTGTTTGTGCTTGCATGTACAAGATCCTTATCATTGAACACAAACACGCTTGCCCTCAATCGGTTGTAATGTCGCGATTACAGCCTCTTTCAGCTCTTCTGAGCAGTCGCTGTGCTGGGGATGAATAAGAAGCCACCTGGGAAACGGCTAATAGCCCCTGATAGTCTGTCAGTCTAAATGCCAGTCTGATACTCACACACACACAAACACACACACACACACACACACACACACACACACACACACACACACACACACACACACACACACACACACACACGCACGCACGCACACACACACACACACACACACACACACACACACACACACACACACAGGCCACAGGCATAGACACTGCACACATACTGGAGACACACACACACAGTTGTATTGTATACTTGTGAGGACATCAACATTAATACGACGCCAATTTCATAAATGCCATTTAAGACAGAATTGTGAAATGCCTGAAGAAGGTCTATGGCCGAAGGCTTGGTTTTTGCACGGCTTTGAGCGTGCAGAGGCTGCCTTTTATTGTTCGTAAATGCCATAAAGGACATTATGAACTCTAAAGTCGGATATATAGCCGAGCAACAAGCTTACAACACTTTACTGTAAACCTACAGTAACTCTAGAAATCGTATTTTGAAAATCCTCACAATGAGGCAAAGAGGTTTGGTGTAGAGGGGAAAAAGAGCAGACCAGGTACAGAGTGAAAGGTCAAGTTTATTAAGTATTGACGGTTCAAGTGGTTAAATATCTGCGAACACAAATTGACATGAATCCAAAATACACCAGATGATTAGTGCTTGTCAAACAATTAAACTATGGAATCTATGAACAGGTTGTGGGGGTCCCTGCTTCATCTCTCTTCATCTCAACTAAGGGGTCCTTGGCCTAAAAAATACCTTACAAGTATAGTAATACAGGCGCTCGAGCACGCGCGCGCACACACACACACACACTCACACACACACACAAACACACACAGCCACACAATACAGTATATCCGCCCAAAGCCGTCCTGTCAGTCATGTGTGCCTGCCTCCCCATGGCTCCATGAAGGCCCAGCTCCAGTGACTGACTGCTTGACAGGTGGGATCCAGTGTGAAGGTCAGACGGCTTAATTACTGGGGAGGAGAAGCAGGCTAATTGAAACCCTGGCTCACAGCTAAATGCCTCCGATTGGCCGAAGGCTGAAATAATAATGATCCCGGGGACATCCGTGACGTCCAGCGATGGCCATGGTATCCTCTCTGATGTGGTCCACACGGAGAGCTCTGCTTTTGAGTGGCAGAGTATGGTTAAAAAAAAAAGAAAATAAGAATAATGTTGTTCGTCTGTGTCCTTTGACTCCTTTCAACGTACGGTAGTTTGAGAATGTTTCCGCGCAAAGACTCTCCATGCTGTATGTAAATATTATTACTTAGTACAGGGGTCTTAGTACAGGCCAAGGACCCCTTAGCTGAGAGACGGATGAAGCAGGGACCCCCTTTACATATCTTATATATACATTCCTCTAAGAGCCGCATCCCACTTCCAAGCCCATTCACGCCCCCTTTACATCGACTTCAACTCATAGGTAGGTGCTAGAACGTAAGGAATACCGCCCATAACTCTATCATTGGCCCCCCGTTGCCATGGTGAACGCCGTCCATTGGCTCGTATTCCCAGCTATGGGACCGGCGGATCCAATTTCAACCGAGGGGGGCGTAGCCAGAACACACACACACACACACACACACACACACACACACACACACACAAAAATAGCTAATAGTTAGCTCACAACTTTCCACTTTTCTCTTTCACCTCAATCGCAGTAACATCCGTATACACCACTTGGCTAGGACTGATCACGTGGCACACGGAGTTCTTAACCGGAAGTGCGTCAGGCGGTCAAATATGTCCCACCGGAACCGTGCGCTGCGCCACAATAGTTCCCCCCCAAAAAAATGTTTTTTATTTTTTTAAATTTTTTTATTCTTTTTATTTTTAATTATTATTATTATTATTATTTTTTACTTTTTTTTTTTTTTTTTTTTTTTTTTTACTTTTTTTTTTTTTTTTCAAAACACTTTTTTTTTTTGAAAAAAAAAAGTTTTTTAGTAAAGAAGCGGGCGTGGACTCTAGATGTGAGCGGCCCTTCGGGCCGCGAACCTCTAGTTGTATAAATGTGTGATGCAGATTTTCATCGATTTCATAGATAGATTCATAGAATTGTTTGATAGCACTGTCATCAGTCTATGTTGGATTCGTGTTTTTTTTCACTCAGTACTTTGTCTGCTCTTTTTTACCTATACACCAAACTTATTTGCCAAAAAATATTTTTGGCTAAAGTTCTCCTCAGAATAGGGATGCGAGGTTTCAAGTTGTTAATTTTAAAGAATGATCCTATCACAAAGATTTGGCGGCCCCCCAGTAGTAACTCAGAGGACCCCTATAGGGGTCCCTGACCCCCTGTTGAAGACCCTTGTCTTAGTATGTTTTATATTAATACTTGATTGAAATAACATTTGAAGTTATATACCGGTAGTTATGAACCGTGGGAGACTGCAATAATCATATTCCCTTCCCTATAATAAAAAACCTTTTCCCACGACCCATCTGTCATAAAAAATAAAATAAATATAAATGAGCAGGTGCACATTCACTGTGCATATTTTTCTTGGGTTCTCACAAAAAGAATGGTTCAGTAGCGCTGCGTTATAAATCACTAGTCCTATGATTATAAAAACAGACTTACTGACTTACCCACGAGTTCACGGATCGTGTGAATTATACTCAGGTCTTATGTAAAGCCTGATTTATACACCGGTGCCGTGCTCCCCCAAAATAGGCGATCTACAAGCTCACACCGCGGCTCAACAGCATTGCGTTGTGAGCCTGTAGATCGGCTATTTACAGGGGTGCACGGCACCCGCGCGCAACTAGGTATAACTCGGGCTCCTGCATAAAGGACACAGTGTTCATGCAGATGTTCCCATGGTTGTGAGAGCAGGCTGCTCGGTGAGCTGTGAAATGCTGTGTGGATCTTTCACAGTGGCGAGGCTCTGTCCAAATAAAACACTCTGATGTGTGGAAGGCGCCTTCACTGATGGAGTGTCAAGTTACGAATCAGCTCCGACCTCAGGGGGTTCTTTAGCTGTCCAGTGGCTCAGCCCTAAACACACACACACGCACATGTGTGTACGCACACGCACGCACGCACGCACGCACGCACACACACACACACACACACACACACACACACAAATACACAAATGTATGCACACATTGTAGTGGCTTTGTGTCAGACACACTTTCTGGTGTTATCGGTTCTGCTTACGCCTGTCTTTGTGATGGATGGCTCCCTGAGGGCTGGCTATGTGTATGTGTGTTGTGTTGTGTTGTGTTGTGTTGTGTTGTGTTTGCGTGTTTCTGTGTGGTCTGGTTGGTACATAATGTGCGTCAGCCCAAATGACTCTTATTCACACACACCTTTTCTTTCAAACAGCGTTGTGTCAGTAAGAGAGACGGAGAAGACAAAGAGTGATGCAATGAACAAGAGAGAGCGACGCCTGATTTATACTTAGTAGCTCATCGGTGTCTCACGCTGAAAGTAGACGATCTACAAGCTCACAACTGGTATAAATGGGGCTTGAGAGATGTGTGATGTCAGCTGGTGTAGCTACTGTCTATGTTCATTTTCAGACGGCTGTCCCACCTCAGCTAGATGAAATAGAATGCATTATTCTTGCCTACAAGGGGCTGGCTTTGAAGTGGATGTTTGCATAATGAAAGTGGAGAGAATCAGGATTGTAGTGTGGGTCTCTGGCAGGTCTTGTCTGTCTCTCTTTCTGTCTCTCTGTCTGTCTTTCTTTCTTTCTTTCTTTCTTTCTTTCTTTCTTTCTTTCATTTACTTAGTCTCTCGTCCAGTTGTACCTATGTATGGATGCATACGGATCCACATCGTCGTTGTCGGGCGGAAACCTCGTATCTCCAAGTTTCCAATGTGTACGTTCTTTCGCACAGTAAAGCCCTGCTTCATCATACGAGGCCGTCGCACAAAAGTAGTGAAAACAGCAGATCTACAAGGCTAGCACACAACGCCTCATGGCGTGAGGCGTTGTGTGCTTGTAGATCGGCTGTTTTCACTAGTTTAAATCATTTTTTAAACGCAAAACGAACGGTTTTGGACATACAAGGTTTCCACCCGACAACAACGATATATCTCTCTAATATTTTACACCCCTTTCCATTGTTTTCACCAAACAATGACTCCTTCCTCCCCCTTCCCTAATATACAGCCTCACACACATACACACGTATGCGCGCAACGCAAGTGCACACTCGCACACAAACACCTTTTCTCATCTTGTTTGGTTTATTGTGTCCGTGTTTCCATTTTGTCGGCGTTGAGATTGATTGAAACCGGAGCTGTTAAAAGGCCACACTGGCGCTCTCATAGCTGGAGTGTGTGACTTGGTAGGCTCTGGTTCGATGGGCTAGTACCCGAATTAGCATCTCTATGGCATGGCTCAGCACTACCATTTCCCGTTAATGAGCTCTTTGTGGTTGAGAGGGATTCACAAGGGATTCTGGGTAAAATAACGAAATAAATAAAATAGAGACCACCTCCTACGTGAAATATAACACAGGCACACGCAACGATGCACACATGCACACACTCGAGTGCACACACTCAAGCACTCTTCTTGCCCATCTGTCTGTTTTCACCAGATCTATCTTTATCCATTTTATTATGGGTGACTCATGAATCTGACATTTCATCTATAGCCGTCTCAAAACGCAGCCTTGGAAGAAAGTTGAGAATTTTGCTATCAAGAAGAACTTCCATTAGCGACTTCCACTTGCTTGCTTGCTTCCTTTACTATGAATTGAGGAAAACTATATACAGTAAGCTCCTTTCCCACATATAAATCCCTTGGCAATGTTCCATATTGGCAAAAATGTTAGAACAGCAGTCGTATCGATTTCCATTCAATTTAGTTCTGTATATTTCCCCACTCTTGACCTTGTACCATTTACGGAACTCTTCTCCCATAGCTGAAGTGGGTAAGGTAAGGCGTCAGAATTCCGTAAGGTATGGCGTTTTGTTCTAGGCTGGCTCCAGACCCTGAATCGCTAGCCTCGCAGAAAGGCTGGGTTTTCTCGGTTGAAAATCTAACCGGACAACTCGGGACCGGGATAATCCAGTACGAATCAATCCATCGCCAAAGAGTCCCACTTTGGCCACGACCCCATCTCAGTGGCTGCACTGAAAGGGCTTTCAGACTGAATAATGGAGTGAAAATAAATGAAAATTCAGGCTGCGTGTCAGGCTAGTTTTGTTCTTGAATAATACTGCTTCATAAAACCAACGTTGGTAACTGAGAGAGCAAAAAAGGAATTATGCATAATGTAGAGATCATCAATTAAGTTGACTTTCGTTCCCTTGTAGAGACAAGACCTCTGTGTAATTTGTGGTTGATAATATCCATGTAATTATTACTAGCAATTTATAAGTGAAATATTAAGGCAACACAGGGCAGGGTAGGCAGTTTACAATAGACTTGTCTCCAAACGGACATAATGACCTTCATAATCTTCACTAATAAGTACAAAGCTACTTCACAAGAACAATGTTGCAACTAAAGCTGAAATTTGCTGACATAGATATATTGTTGCATAGATTATACTACAATGCAGCTTTCGTGATAGGAGCTGTCATTTCCTGGTGTTACTCAGACAAGATGTCAGTGCAGTGGGCACTTGCCAGCCAGGGACAGTGATATGTGCACTGACAGTTGGCTCGATTGATATTCCGAGAAGAAAAAATAAAATAAGAAATCCTCTATGTCCTGACTGCGTCCCTAGAGGATGTCTGTTATAGTCTGGAGCCTTTGCCTATAGCATCACGTGCTTAATACACCTCACCCACAAGCATTGGTATTGTAGTATTGTATCCATTACATACATTCATCTGATGTGGGAACAGACACCATATAGGGAACCATAAAGGGGGCCAATGTGTGATAGGGCATTCACCAGATATTCAAATATTCTGACAAGCACTTGGAACTGTAGGTATTACATTTTATGAGACTCGGTTCCGCAGATAAATATTGTGAAAATAGCCAATCGAGAGATCGGCTATTTTCACAATGTTCGCCTCTTGTACTTAAATATTTGACAGTTTGGCCAGTCCTGTCGAATATTCGACTATTCGAATACTTTGAGGTCGAATAATTCGAATACTAAAAATCACTATTCGTGAATGCCCTAATGTGTGATTGACAATGCAATGCCTTTGACACATTATTTCTATGCCTCTGCCGGCCTGCCCAGCAACATTATGTTTTCGGTTTGTCTGTCCGTCTGTCCCTGTGTCCCAACTTCCTGAACACACAAATGTCCATTTGGACTCAAGTCAAATCACACATTACTTACATATCCTCTAAGAATACACGTAATAGCGTTTATTAAATCCCTTCAAAGTCGGACAGAGAGACAGAGCAGACATGCATAAACTGCATGGCTGGCAGAGGCATTTGATTAGCGATTCAGTATTTCTAGTTTATTTGCGAATGTTAGGGATTCCCTAAGGGAAAGGGTCTAGATCTTTATCTAGTCTATGATGTTTTACGCCAACCGCTTTTCATATCTTCCTCTTTAACGGACTGATGTTAGGCTACCACCTTTGAACATCTTCACCACAGTGAAACGGCTCCTGAATTCACATTTGATTTGCCATCCCAAAAGACCCTCCACACATCTCCCCAATCGAACTGACTTTATTTGACATCTCCATTTGATTGATGCGGGGGCTGAGCTCCCAACGAAAACAAAGAAAATTGTTACAGACTGTTAATTCATATTTGATCAGATCAGATCTGATCTGATCTGAGGACACTTCCCTGAGGCTTTGTTATTGACTCTTTTGCGTCTTTGGGAGATCCACGGGTGAAAACTGATGTCGACCATGTTATGAATCAATTATGTACATAATTTCCCTCTGGAACTTCCCTTGGGATCAATAAAGGTCTATTTTTAAACGGTCTATTTATAAACATTCACTTGACTCCTCTCAAGGTCTACTTGCCTTTGAGAGGAGTCCTGCAAATACAAAAATCACGTCTAACTCTCCCTGCCGCCTGTATTTGACTCCACCAGAGGACCAGTTGCCCTCGGGCTTCCCCACCATCGACATGGGACCCCAGCTGAAGGTGGTGGAGCGCTCGCGGACCGCCACCATGCTCTGTGCTGCCAGTGGCAACCCTGACCCAGAAATCACCTGGTTCAAGGATTTCCTGCCGGTCAACACGTCCAATAACAATGGACGAATCAAGCAGCTCCGCTCAGGTAACAATTTAGCCTATCCCCCCCATTCCTCCTAATGTCTCTCTTTCTTCCTCCCTGAACCTTGTCTCATTTCGGTTGTTTGTCCCCGCACCCTTTCACTCTGTCTGTCTGTCTCCCTCCATCCTTCCCTAGCCTTCCCTCTTTTTCTTCATCTATAAATGCCTCTGTTTTCTGGTCCCTTGTTCGTGCCCGTCTTCCTTGCTGTTCCACTCCTGCCGTGTTTATTGGCTGCTCTCCTCAGCTGCTCCTCGCTGTCTTTCGTAGTCTGAGTTGACAATGCGTCAAGTCTCCCAGGCTCTTCTTCTAACTCTTTGTCTGCTGTATCCGGTGTTTCCCAACTCTCCGTTTGTCTCTGAGCGGTCTGAGGTCTTCCTACGCACATCACCATCACAGAAGCGTTAACCTTTCAACAAAGTGGTGCGAACTCATTGTAAATATTGGACTCATTGTTCATTGTTCTCTTATACAGACCAAAAAAACAAGACCAGAACCGGTACACACAAGAAGGTTTTATGCAGATGATGATGGTGCTCTGTCCTTTGGGAATACCCCACTCTCTGAAATAGCTCACTGCTGTGACTAAATGAACAATGTGTGATTTCCATCTCTGTCATGGACTTGAATCGTGCCTGGTGTGGAAATAAAAATTGACAGACGTTCAGCCATTCTGCAATAATATGTTTGGCTATACATCAAATAGCCACAGTAGTGTGAGATCACAACGTATTGTAGCCAAGCCCCTCCCCCCTTAAACCCCTTCCTGCTTCCAGACAACTTTGGACCCTCAATCCTGCTTTGCGTTCCTATCTCTGGCTCAACCCTGAAGCCTGAGTTATACTTGGTTGTCGCGTGGGTGTCGCACACTGAAAACAGCTTTGTCGTGAGCTTGTAGATCAGCTATTATCAGTGCGTGACACTGGGGGCACAGCTAAGTGTAAATCTGGCATTACGACTCCGTATGCAGACTCCCCGTTAAAACTCCCGGTTTGACCTTTCTTTTACATTATTTCCAAAGCAACAAAACAGTAAGCCAACTGTAACGACTCAAAATGTCAGCATGAAATTATTTGGTGTGATATACTGGTATTCTCTGTGATAATTAGGGAAATGGATCGTGATGTTAGCTTTGACTTTTTAAAACTCTCGTTAGCGCACACAATGTCTGTAGATAATCAGTATCTGTGACCTTTAACGGAGCCGCTGTTACTGTCGAAGGCTTTTTTTCTAAAGTGAGTCAACTCGTCTGTGTAACCGATGGTCCCATTGTAATGCCATGTCTATGCTGTTTCTCTTCTCTTTGTATCTTTTTTTAACAACAGAGTCCTTTGGTAAGTGCTTCAGCTCTGAGGCTCCCAACCTTTACTCCTATCTGTCTTCTCTCTACACACTAATTGCCACTGATGATGCCGCTGCTCTCTCTCACCTGTTCCAATAATAATGTGGTGTTATTAAAATGCATGGCAACGCATTTTACTAACAGTCACACTGACTGGTCACAACACAGGCACCATGCATTAGTGCACTACACACACACACACACACACACACACACACACACACACACACACACGCGCGCGCGCGTGCACGCACACACACACACACACACACACACACACACACACACACACACACACACACACACACACACACACACACACACACACACACACTCGTGCACACACACAGGCACGTGCACACATATTCACACACACACTGTACTCACAACGGCTGGCCCACCCCTGGCACCTTTGAGCTGACCCCTCATCCGTTGCACCTACAACTTTTCCACATCCAAAGAAAGAACACGACTTTCTCCTTACTCTCACCTATTGAACCCCCCCCCCCTCCCCCAGCGCACCCTCACTTATTCAATCACCCTCACTTAATCTCTCTTTCTTTCACCCACTCACCCACTCACTCACTCACTGGCTCACTCCCTGCTGCTGTATAGGGTTACTAGTCAATAAGCCATCAGCTGCAGATGGCTGTCGGTGGGCCTCTGGTGGAGCCACTGGTTGAAAATCAATGACTACTAGGTTTTCAGGCTGCTAGCATCCCCCTGCCCCATCCCTGTTGTATAGAACTCCCTACTATTGTTTTAATATATCGTCATTGTCGGGCGGAAACCTTGTATCTCCAAGTTTCAAATGTGTACGTTCTTTCTCAAAGTAAAGCCCTGCTTCATCATACAAGGCTGTCGCACAAAAGTAGTGAAAACAGCAGATCTACAAACAGTGCGAGGCGTTGTGTGCTTGTGGATCGGCTGTTTTCATTAGTTTAAATCATTTTAAAGTGATAAATGCAAAACGAACGGTTTTGGACATACAAGGTCTTCACCCGACAACGACGATATTTCATTTGATTTGATTATTTTCACTCCAATGCGGGCACACATGCAGGCATTTTGTGGTGTGGCCAAACCCAGTGCATACTGCACATGTAAATACATTACATATACATGTATGATCCTTGCAGCGAGCACCTCTTCTCTGGCTTGTTTACACAGCCAAAAAGATAGAATAAAAAAAGCCCATAATTCACCGTAGCTTGAGACATCGCTGTACCTAAAAGAAAAGAATAGACTAGAGCTCCCAGTTGTGTAGTTTTCCTTATTGTCACTTCAGTAATATTAATGGAGACATGCTGTTGAAGAACAGATAACTTATCAATATCCACGTGCAGACCTGTGGGGTTCCGTTTGGACCGCTGGTGGTCCCTGGACCCAGTGGCGTCAGTTCAGCAAAAGCTAAGGTATGGCAACATGACTGGTGTTTTGCACGCGCACCTTCGCGCACGTGCAAAACACCAGTCATGTTGCCATACCTTAGCAACAGGCATGATGAATTTATTTTAATTAAGAAGTACATTTTATTTCTTTCCCCCTGTAGCCAAGGTATGGCAGCTGCCATACCTTGCCATACCCAATTGACGCCTCTGCCTGGACCCAACGTTGAGAAGCAGCAGTGACCTATAGCCCCAGACTCTAGCCCAGTCTACAGCCAGGACTAAAGCCTGATATATACTTTGACCTACACTGATGTAACCCACTGGTTCCCAAACACTGGGTCAGGACCCATTTGTGGGTCACGGACACATTTTTATGGGTCCCTTTATTTTTTGTTTCCTACTTTTTTTTCCTATTTTCATCAATTAATATATGAATATAATCTATATTTTTCTAAATAATGTCATGAATAAATAAAAGGAAAATCTAAGAAATTCCATAAATTAGAAAACAAATGTTTAAAAAGTAGTGAAAAAAAGACAATCTAGTTTAGATCCCGGGCAAATGTCTAATTCTTCTTTTGGGTTTTCGAGCTATAACGTTTGGGAACCACTGGTGTATCCAATTACCATGAATCCCGGACCACAATGGAAACAAGCCCTCAGGGCTTTCTTGTGTTATCCTTTTAGCATCATTGTATAATGGTATAAAAGTGGACACACAATGTGGACGGACCACCTATAATAGTTCCCTTCATGTGGACGTACTGTACTGTATATGGGAGCATGGTTTCACTCAGGCCCTGGGAGTCTAGTGTGCGTCCTTGTCCCAGAGGTGTACAGTAGTGCTGCTGTGCAGACATGCTGCTAGTATAGATAGAAGACACTACCAGCCTCCCCCACACCCACCCCCACCCCCAATCCCAATCCCACCCCCCACACCCTACCCTGCTGCAAGTCAATGAAGTTAAATCAATAACTTATCTCCTTATAGTTCTGTCACTGTCTGTCATTCTATCTATCTAGTCTCTCTCTCTCTCTCTCTCTCTCTCTCTCTCTCTCTCTCTCACCTCAGGCTTATTCTCTTTATTTACACTCTTGATTCTCTCTCTCTCTCTCTCTCTCTCTCTCTCTCTCTCTCTCTCTCTCTCTCTCTCTCTCTCTCTAATGATCAGGTGTATCAAGTCCTTCTATCTAATTTGGTTCTTCTCCTCTCCAAGACCCCCCACCCCCCCTCCTCCCCCCTCTCCCCCGTCCTATATATACCTCCCTCCTGCTCCCGTTCTCCTTCTGTGGTACTAACAATTTCTTCTTCTTCTTCTTCTCTAATCTCGTGCATTCATTGCCCACTCAGGTGGCACGCCCATACGAGGTAAGACTGCCGGGAGGACTAACACAACACAACAGTGGGCCTGATTCCATTTCAACCCCGCCCTACCCTCCTCTTCTACCAGTTCCACATCTCATAGGTCTGAAAACGCCGGGGACGTGGGTTCCATTCTGTACGGAATTAGTCCATTTACCGAGATACTTACCGTGCTGGTAATGCTAATCCGGGCCCGCTTCAGATCTGTGAGAAGTGTGTAACCGATGATGGGGGCCAGAGGGGGAAAATTGGAATTGAGTGAGCAATTCATTATCCAGTGACTTAATAATAATCACCTCCTCTCCTCTCATCTCGTTTCATCCTTTTTATTGCTTCATTTCCACTTCTCCGCCTCAAAGTTAACTGTGTAACTCTTCAGATATGCATTGCTTCTGTGGCATATTGTGATCTCTCTCTGTTTCTTTCTATCGCTCTCTCTCTCTGTCTCTTCCTCTCTCTCTCTCTTTTTGTGTTTCCATCTCATCGGTTCAATGAGACTTCCTGTAGCTTCTTGCAACATCTTGCTGTCTTTTCATTTCTTTGTGTGTTGTGCTTATGAGGGTTTCACTCCTGTGTTGCTTAGTTTGAGGTGACAAAGCATACTACATTCAATCTTTACCCTTTGTTTTAATCTTACGTCCTTTTTATATTATTCTTTTTTTCTCCCTCTTTTTTTCTGGGGTCTTGTCCTGATCTTGACCCCACCTCCACTCTTACCACGCCTATACTGGCCCAATCAGAGAGCCTTGTTTTGTTTTCCCTCCCAGCTGTTAATGCGTTCAACCTGAAAAGTCCAGATGGTGAAATCTCAGGCACACTCGTAGTCATCCTCTCTCTCACACACACTGTGAAACCCTTAGTGTTAAATGGACCTATACAGGTCCATGTGGCTACATCTGTGTACTCTGAGTTAACCTAGCTAACTTAACACTGAGGACTTCACTATGCACACATGCACGCACGCCGCCCACACACGTATTACATTCCTTTTTTTGTTACCATTCAAATATACCAATTCCTGTCTCTTTTCTATCCCATCGCTGTCAAAAAGCCCCAGACAACCACTTTTTTGATAAAGTTTTTTATGGGCGCTTTTTTGCCTTATCCCCATCAACCCCATCTATCAAAACCTCTTGATGACCTTTTTTTGACCGTTTTTCTATTTTCAGGGAGCGAGAAAGCACGGGCCCCTTTCCAAGGCTTTGCGTATGTCGTTCCTTTTTTTTTGTGTCTTCTGGCCTTAATGGCAATTGGTTGATGTCTTTTAATGGTTTCTATGACATCACACACCTGATCCCTTTGGTGGATCCTGAGGGGCTTGGGGATATCTTATTGCCATGGCAATAGTTTTTATATCCTTGTAAAACAAAACTGCATTTTGCTCTGTGAAAGAAATGGCTCTCACTTTTCAGCAAAGGGTTTTAAAAGTATTGTACTGTATCTGGATTTCTCCACATTTTTCGGTTTGGTTGGCGGATTTGTGTCTGGCTTGCATGAAGAACATTCTCTGTTTTTGTCTTATAACCCATATTTTCTTCCTTTTTCTCTTCTCACAACTTGCCCTTATTTTGTTGGGGTGTTTTTGTTTTTGCTGACAGTGATAGAAACTAACGTCTCCCCGTAGAACTGGCTCACCCTTTTTAGTCTGGGGGTTACACAATTCAGCTTGTTTTCGCTGAAGCTTCCCCTGAAACCACTCGAACCAGATTCATTTTCTTCCAGTTTCCAATTCAGTTCTTCCCATTTCTATGTTAATAATGTCACCTATGCCAGCGCACGGTTAACGGACATCTTTCTCACCCTGTGTGATCGCTCTGTGTTCTCTGTCCTCTCTCTGGCTCTGTGTCCTCCACCCCCGCCTCCATCCAGGTGCCTTGCAGATAGAGCTGAGCGAGGAGTCTGACCAGGGGAAGTATGAGTGCGTTGCCACCAACAGCGATGGGACACGTTACTCCACCCCTGCTAACCTCTATGTCAGAGGTAAGAGACTCTCATTTCCAGAGCCACCATCCAGCACCACATTTTTCCATTTCAGAGGTGCAATTCTCAAAAAAAAAATGTTTTAAATATAATATTCATGTATTGTTTTACTCTAAGGATCTACACTTATTTTCTTTTTATTAGTCAATTCAATTCAATTCAAATGAGCTTTATTGGCATGAGAAAACATACGTTTACATTGCCAAAGCAAGAGAACAGTACAAGTATAGTCAATACAATTGAAATGTAGAACAGTACAAGTACAGGTACATATATCTATTTTCTTATATATTTTTAATTAAAAGGTATTTACTACATGTGCTACATTTTCACACTCTCAGAGTCAAATTAACTCAACTGTTTAAGTGTCACAATGAAACATGTTCTAGAAGGG
>NC_137812.1:45366632-45401632 GCF_963921795.1 Nannobrachium achirus
TGCGTGTTTGCTGTGAGTTTTTTTTTATTTTATTTTTTTTTGGTTCTTTTTTTGGATGAATATTCTGTTGCATTTCAGGTCATAAAATATTCAATTGAGCTCACCTGAAAAACGTCATGAATAAAACATTCTGGTATCAACGTGCACCCATGCTGTTGCGACCACACGTAGTAGAAACGTACACGTCTGCATGAGCGAATGCATCCTGTGCTTTGAGAAATTGAAACCCGGGCTCATCCGAGACCACACTGCACGCTAGTGAAACAGCCATTTGTCATCGACATCTACAGCCTAAACAATAATCGACTGTATACAACGCACAATATCATACATTCACGCACACACAGACGCCTCATTTATACCGTACTAGCAACAACAGCGTGTATTTCTTTTTCAAGCTTGACAATCTGTTATTTTTGGCAAGGGTCACACGCACCCAAGTACTACAGATTAGACTTGATGGTTCGTAGAACCAAAGTCATATTCGTAACACTCGTTATTTCCGTACCTCCCTTTCCAGTGTTAGAATGCAACATGTAGACTAGTTTTTTGATTATTATAAAACATGCATTAACTACTACATTAACATAAAAAAATAGCTGATTTACAAGCTCACATTGCGTCGTGATGCGACTCATTGTGAGCTTGTAGATCTGCTATTTTCATGTTTAAAACGAGCTCTTCTCTACCGGCCGTTACAAAAGCACTGATGGCCGCGATTGTCATTTTTCTGTTCTGAATGTAAGAAAATACTATCGCAAAAAAAAAAAGAAGGAAATACTCGGATTACATTTACTCAGATTACTTTTACTCTGAGCCTCCGAAATATGGAAAAATCGCCGGTTTCCATCATGGCAACCGGCGATTAAATCATTGTTTAATCATGGGCACCCAGTGTGTTCATTTCACGGGACCGTGCCCGCTTGCCTCTCTGCCCTTCAACTTCTCTGTGTGTCCCAAATAATCGTCCGCCTCGCACTGAAAATGAATTACTAGGGCGCATCAACCACCCACCATCTGTAAGGACCTTTAGACTCTGTAAGGACCTTTAGACTTGATGGTTCAAATCAAAGTCATATTCGTATTTCATAACGCTCTTTAATTCCCCCCATGCCTCCTTTTCTTTCCCAGTGCGCCGTGTCCCTCCGAGGTTCTCCATTCCGCCGGCCGACAGCGAGATCATGCCGGGGGGGAACGTCAACATCACCTGCGTGGCGGTGGGCTCCCCCATGCCCTACGTGAAGTGGATGCTGGGCGCGGAGGACCTGACGCCCGAGGACGACATGCCCATCGGACGCAACGTCCTGGAGCTGACTGACGTGCGCCAGTCCAACAACTACACCTGCGTGGCCATGTCCACGCTGGGCGTGATCGAGGCGGTGGCGCAGATTATTGTTAAAGGTTGGTTTGGCTTTTAAAAACCCATTTAGGGGGCCTAGAATTATTGAATGCTTTAACCAGTGAAAAATAGCAGATATACAAGCTCACAGCGCGGCACTGAGTGCCGCGCTGCGAGCTTGTAGATCTGCTATTTTTGAAAAAAGTCGTGAAAATGTGTGCGAATCTTTGAATATATGTATTTTCAAAGCAAACTTTTGTAACTCAAATTTTGCTTCTGGGGTGGTTCCCGGAACTAGATATTTTGAGATGGGTGTCCGTGGCCAAATCTATACTATAATTTTGCGAATGTCTGAGTGAGTGAGTGTCTGTCTGTCACAGCGTTTCTCCTCGGTGGCTGGAGCAATTGATCTGAAATCGCATCACCATCAGCATATGAACACACCTGACATAACTGTGAAGCCCATTTGTCACTTTCACAAATCGTATGCTGTATATTAGCATTTTTATGGTGTATCTACTATCTATTCTGCATCTAGCTTGAGGCGCACCTATTCTGCATCTAGCATGAGGCAAAATGTTTAACCAGCTCTGTGTGTGTGTGTGTGTGTGTGTGTGTGTGTGTGTGTGTGTGTGTGTGTGTGTGTGTGTGTGTGTGTGTGTGTGTGTGTGTGTGCAGGCGGGTTGGCGGGCGGGCTGGGGGGGGGGACAGTATCTCTGTAGCCATTAAACGAAACGGGTTTCTTACATTGATGCTCCTACATCATGCAAGCACCAGTTAAAGTTACTTTCCATCCCTCATATACTGTGTGCACAGTGCACATCCCATAACCCACACACTGCACATCATTTTGGAGCTCATATCTTTGAACGGGTAAGGGCTAGTAAATATAATTTTGGGGGTCCTTCACATGAAAAGTTTTGAGAACCACTGACATAGTAGTCTCTCAAGAACAGACTAACTGAGCTCCAGTTAAGTGAAAAGGACCTTTTCTTTGACGATGCCTATAGCCAGATTGCTGACATAGAAACATAGGTTTTTCAAAAAATCTTAGAAGGATTCAAAAGACACTTATAGAATTGGGTCAAAATTCTAATTTTCACGATTTTTCAAAAATAGCAGATCTACAAGCTTGCAGCGCGGCACTCGGTGCCGTGCTGCGAGCTTGTATATCTGCTATTTTTCAATAGTTAAAGCATAAAATAATAATACACTATAATGTTCTAGTGTGAGAGGAAGCGTTCAGTGGTGATGGGTAGGCAGGAGCGTGTGTGTGTGTGTGTCTGTGTGCGCGACTGTGCGTGCGTGCCAGCAGGATAGATATGAGTACAACCGTATTTATACGGTGTCATATGCCATTGTCTCAAGCTGAAAGTAACTGATTTTCCAGTTTTTTTCTTGGCCAGCAAGTATAAAGCGAAGAATTGCAGCAATCTGTATTATTCGTTATATGTCAATGACCACTGATGGCCTGAGTGCATGCGTGTGTTTAAGTTTGCACAACCCTTTCGCCAAGTGTCAATCGACAAAGATTAAGTATATTTTTCGAGGGAAAGGGTTCATGTGTCACTAAATAACTGGGCCTATGATGGCTCTGCCTTGCCTCCAGTGAGACTTCTGTTATTATAGTAACTAGCCCTTACCCGTTCGAAGATATGAGCTCCGAAATTATGCGCAGTGTGTGGGTTATGGGTTGTGCACTGTGCACACAGTATATGAGGGATGGAAAGTAACTTAGATTTTGGTTAAAAATGTTGCCTCATGCTAGATGCAGAATAGACATGCCTCATGCTAGATGCAGAATTAGATATGCCTCATGCTAGATGTAGAATAGATACACCATAAAAATGCTAATATACAGCATACGATTTGTGAAAGTGACAAACGGGCTTCACAGTTATGTCAGGTGTGTTCATATGCTAATGGTGATGCAGATTCAGATCAATTGCTCCAGCCACCGATGAGACAGCCACAGACAGACAGACACTCAGACAGACATTCTGAAAATTATATGTTTGATGAACTAGTGCAGGGTCTCTCTAACCCTTCTGTGGATGTGCACACTGGGGAGAAAATAACACATAATTTATATCCCCATCTCTCTCTCTCTCCCTCTCTTTCTCTCTCTCTTTCTCTCACTCTCTCTTTCTCTCTCCATTTCTTTTACACGGCCTCTTGTCTGTTCAGCTCTACCTAAGGCTCCAGGAACTCCTGTGGTGACAGAAAGAACTGCAACCAGCATCACTCTGACCTGGGACTCTGGCAACCCAGAGCCTGTATCCTACTACATCATACAGGTAGGCCTGTCACAGTTATCACATAATCGTCTAATCGCAATTATTTGAAATAATCGCAATTATTTTGTCCTAATCGTTTCCATGTTGAAAACAGTGGAAATAGCAGATCTACAAGCTCAAAACGCGTCGCATCGCATCACTACCAATGTTCTTTTTTAAGTATAAAGTTGTCACAATATGTAACTCATTCCTTTGTATATTTAGGTTATGTGTCATATCTGCCATGTGCAACTTCAGATCCTACAAGCCAAACAGAAATGCAATTGTCAGCGACAAAAACACAATTAAATCATTAATCGCAATGATTTAGTAAAGTAAAATGTCATAATCCGATAATCGTGACAGCCCTACACAAAGGCACAGCAGGTTAACGACACACACAAACAGGATTGTGTATTATACAGTAGTAACAACTTAAGCAACTTGCTTGGTGTCGCCAGAGTTATTGCGCTGACAACAGTCGGTACCCAGCATTGGCCAGGTTATTGCATGGGTGAAAAATCTCTCTCTCCCTCCCTCCCTCCCTCCCTCCCTCCCCTGTCAGCATTGGATTATGTAGCTATATTACTATATACTGTATATAAAGCATAATCCATGACGAGCCGTGTGGTTATCGAAAAATAATGCACTCAACAGAGTATGATTGCCTCTGTAGAGGCAAATATTTAACCGTGTGGCTCAGAGTGGATTATGATAAGTAGTGTATACGGCAAGCAGTGTTTATTCATATTTTGAGGCCAATACCGCCTTGGTATGGAAACACCAATCTTGCAATAACAACGTTACTCCTCCAGTAAGTGGGAGAAGCCGTGGTAAACAACATGGAAACTCTCTCTTGGTGTCCCCAGCATCGCTCCAAAGGCTCAGAAGACCCTTACAAGGAGATCGATGGCATTGCCACCACGCGCTACAGCGTGGGCGGCCTCAGCCCGTACTCGCACTACGACTTCCGGGTGGCGGCGGTCAACACCATCGGCCAGGGCCCCTCCAGCGACGTGGTGGAGGCCCGCACAGCCGAGCAGGCCCCGTCCTCACCGCCCCGACAGGTCAGCATGCAGCTCACCCCTATAGGCCTGTCACAATTATTACATCATCGTCTAATCGCAATTATTTCACATATTCGCAATTATTTTGTCATAATCGTTTACATGTTGACATTTTCAAACATTTTCAAAAATAGAGGAAATAGCCGATCTATGAGCTTGTAGATCGGCTATTTAAGTATAAAGTTGTCAAATATGTCAGTAATTTATTTGTATATTTAGGTTATGTGTCATATCTGCCATGTGCAACTTCAAACCTACAAGCCAAACAGAAATAGAATTGTCAACGACAAACACACAATTAAATCGTTAATCACAATTATTTGAGTGACAATTAATCGTCATGTAAAATACTAGTATAAGTATAAGCCCTACTCACCCCCACGCCTTGGTTTGTTAACCCATTTAGGCCTGAAAAATACCAAAAAATGTCTTCTAAAACGGTTTTCTGAAAAACGTATGTTTCTATGATCAGTGCTGCTCAAACCTTTTTAATGTCAATAACTCTTGAATTATATGCATTTGACCGACGACCCCATCTCAAAATATTTTGTTCAGGGACCTCCCCAGAATTAAAAATGTACTAAAGGTTGCTTTAAAAATGTATATATATTTAAAGATTTGCACACATTTTCACGATAAAAAAAAAATAACAGATCAACAAGCTTGCAGCGCGGCACTCAGTGCCACACTGTGAGCCTGTATATATGCTATTTTGTAATAGTTAAAGCATAAAATAATGTTTAAAGTGGTGTATAATCTAACATAACAAAGTTCATAACTAACTTAACAAAAACCCTGTGTAGGCTACTCATGACATGATGAAAGTTTCCTGGGTAGCAGCTTGGGTTTGACAACACAAATGTTCTCCCACAGGCCACAGCACTTCCTGCTGATGTTTATGCGATCCTTTGATTGAATATTTGTCATTGAGGCTGTACAAAAAAAAAAAAAAAAGGAAATGTTTTTCTGGTGTAGTCAGGGTTTGAATCTATACCAAAAAAAAAAAAAGTCCCCTCTCGTAATTGTTTTTGTCCTTGAAGTGAATTAATTTCCCTCAGGAAATAATTAGCTGCCACTGATTCAGCATTTTGTTAAATTGAACTTGATTAGCTTACATCTCTTAACGGCGTTAACCTCAAATAGCCCTGGTTTTGTTGTTGTTGTATTTGTTGTTGCTGTTCTGCATTTCGTCGTTGTCGGGTGAAAACCTTGTATGTCCAAAACCGTTCATTTTGCATTTATCATTTAAAAAATGATTTAAACTAGTGAAAACAGCCGATCTACAAGCACACAACGCCTCGCACCGTGAGGCGTTGTGTGCTTGTAGATCTGCTGTTTTCACTACTTTTGTGCGACCGCCTTGTATGATGAATCAGGGCTTTCTTTACTTTGCGAAAGAACATACAAATGTGAAACTTGGAGATACAAGGTTTCCACCCGACAACGACGATTTGCTGACGAGGAACGTTTCCCTGTTGTGTTGTGTTGCAGGTCAGGGGTCGAATGCTCAGCACTACCACAGCTATCATCCACTGGGACGAACCGGAGGAGGCCAATGGCCAGGTGGTGGGCTACAGAGTGTACTACACCTCTGACAACACTCTGCCAGTCAACCAGGTCTGTGGGCATGCATGTGTGCTGTGTGCGTGTGTGTGTGTGTGTGTGTGTGTGCCAGTGTTGATTTTGTCGACTAAAACTATGGCGAAAAATGTTTGTCGAGTGTGTTTTTTTCACTGACGAAAACTAAATAAAAACTAAACAAAACCTAAGCTGTGATGACTAAAACTAAGACTAAATATATTGACAATTTCGTCAACAAAATAAAAACTAGACTAAAACCTTAGGGATGGACTAGTGGAGAAGAGAGTCATTTTATGTGTGGTTGCTTTCAGGCGTTGCATGCTGAAAATATCCGATCTACAAGCTCACAACGCGTCGCAGCGCGACGCGTTGTGAGCTTTTAGATCTGCTATTTTCAGCACACAACCAAGTGTAAAATCAGTCATTACGAGGCCATCAAGGACTGCCAAAATACATTTTAGTTGATTAAATCAACTGTAGATTTAGTCGCCATAAAATCTTATGATATTTAGTCGACTAAAATTAGACTAAAACTAAAACTTTTCAGGTGACTAAATTATGACTAAAACTAAACAAGATTTTATTCAAAAGACTATGACTTAAACTAAATCAAAATTTGCTGTCAAAAACAACACTGGTGCATGCGTGCGTGCGTGCGTGCGTGTGTGTGAGATGTACCGTATAATGTTCGTTCACTTTGTTCTTAAGCTTAGTTCAGGCTTCAAAGATTAACGAGATACATGATTTATACTTGGTCATACAGCGGTTCATAGCCGATCAAGAAGTTGTGAGCTTCTAGCTATTTCTGCTGTGGGACCCCACCATACGACAGAGACATAATTGATCGGAAACATTGCAGAGAAAAGTCTCAGTGGTCTGTATTACCCCTTATTATGTCATTGACCACTGATGGTGTGTGTGTGTGTGTGTGTGTGTGTGTGTGTGTGTGTGTGTGTGTGTGTGTGTGTGTGCGTGCGCGTGCATGCACGTACGTGCGTGTTTGCAGTGGGAGAAGCAGATGGTGCGCAGTGCTAACTTCATCACCATCCACGGTCTGACCCCTAATAAGACCTATTACATCAGAGTGCTGGCCTTCACCTCTGTTGGGGACGGACCTCTGTCCCAGGACCTGCAGATCATAGCCAAGACAGGAGGTAGGGAACTGTGTATGTAAGAGGGCATTAACGAAACAGTCTGAGTCGACTTCATTACACAAGTCGACTCCCACCAGAGAAAGTCGAAAGTCGAAGTTGGAAAAATAAATCCTTTGTATTTTTTCTATCATTATTTTTGCTCCATGTGTATGTCTGTACAGCATTCAAACAGTAGGATTGCTTATTGTCAAGAACGGAATGATCCAATATTACAGTGCTACATTACATTTGGTATAACATGGTTCTATTGTGAAAATAGCAGATCTACATGCTCACAACGCCTCGCATCTGAGCATGTAGATCGGCTATTTTCACAATTTCTGCCTCTATATATTTGACAATTTGGACAATGTTTAATTTGTCATTTTAGAGGTATTAAAAAGTCCTTAAATTGTCACTTTAGAAATGTGAAGATACCCTCTATATACTAAAAACGTTATGTTGGTTTGTTTACAGTTGAGTGAGAAAACAATGTTGCACATTAAGTTAATCACCTGGGGACCTCCCAAAATAATTGGGGGGTCGTGTGTAATGTGATGACGTCATCAAACGATAAAGTCGACTTCAACTCAAATTTTTACTGAGTCGAGTCGACTTGCAAAAATCACAAGTCGTTAATGCCCTAGTATGTAAGTAAGTGTGTGTGTGGTGCGTGCGTGCGTGCGTGCGTGCGTGCGTGCGTGCGTGCGTGCGTGTGTGCGTGCCACCGTGCGTACATGACATTCTTGTGTTCGTGTTAGATTTTTGCTTACATGTTCTGTTTTGCTTTCTCTCTCTCTCTCTCTCTCTGTCTCTATGTCTCTCTGCCTGTAGTTCCATCTCAGCCATCAGACTTCAAGGCAGAAGCCAAGTCAGAGACCAGCATCCTGCTGTCCTGGGTGGCCCCTCCGCAGAGCGGCCCAGACAACCAGATCACCGGCTACGAGCTGGTCTACCGACGAGCCGACGACACAGAGGAGGTGAGGCAGGCCTGCATGGATGAGTGCATGGGAGGATGTGGGAGATAAGAAGATGGACAGAGGGATGAGTAGACACTAGACCAGTGTTTCTCAAACTTTCACATTTCAAGGTCTCCCCTTAACTCTGACACTGGTTCATTTGGTTCCATTTTGTACACTGTCAGAGTTACAGACCTGTATGGGTCAATTTAGACCCTCCTAAAGGAGTCACTGGAATCCACTTTCAGAACCTAGACAGAAAGACAGACAGAGGACCAGAAGCTTACTGCATCTCTTACCATTTTTCAAGTGTCTTTACAACAGTTCTGCTGCTCTCTGTGGCTTTATTCCCCCCAACTACCACCCTCTCTCCCATACATCTCTGGCCCTCAACCCTTTGGGCCGAGTGTATTAATTAGATGGGCCCCCAAATAATTGGCAAAACACTATGATTATGAACGTAAAAAAGTGATAAATAAGAACTTAAATTGTACTATGTTAGTTTCATTGATGGTAGGTGGAACAGAATCAATTGATTGATCATTAAAATAATCTTTAAAAATGCACGAGACCCACCCGTCTGACCTCTTGACATGGCAGCCGAATGGCTGCGAACGCTTTCAATATTTTCATGTGGGCCCTGATATGCAGAAAAGGTTGCGAACCACAGCCACACATCTCCACTCTGCCCCGCCAGTTTCACATTTTTCTCTTTTCTTTTCCTCTTCAGAAGAAGGTGAACTTCGAGCCCACCACCTCCTACCTGTTGAAGAACCTCAAACCCTTCTCTAAGTACACCTTCCAGCTGGCTGCCAAGAGCAAGCATGGCGTCGGCGCGTATACCAACGAGGTGTCCACCGACACGCCGCAGACACGTAAGTCCGCCTCGCACCAACACACACTGCCTGGTGTGCTTCTGAGAGTGCTAGAGTGAAAGGAATGACGGCACCATTTTGGACAATACAAAAAGAAAAACTTGAAAGGGTCAGAAAAAATATCCGTAGGAAATATTTGTTACTTTGTTTGGGGGTTGGGTTGAAGATATCTGCGCACCATGGAGACCAGGGGTTTGAATCCTGCTTGGCCGGTCATTCCTACAAACACAATTGGCTGTGTTTAGCAGGAGGGAAGATAATTGGGGGGGCGATTTAGCTAGCTAGCTGCAATAGCAACTCCTACAGGTTAATTGAATTGAATGTAATGCAGGAGGCATTACATTCAATTCAATTCAAATGTATTTTTGTGAAAAGAAGCTGGCCTCGATGTCACACGTATCGAGACATGTGCTTGACTTTCCTCCTTAGGACCAACTGTAGGAGTCTGCAAATTGGGAGTAAAAAGAGAAAGGAAAACATTAATAGTTGCTTTTTGCCTTGTCAAAATGGCGCCATTATGAATGCAGACATCAACAGACCTCAGATTCAGACTTACATACTGTAGGACAGTATACCCAGTAGTACTCACAGCCATAGCACAACAATAACTCAACTGATTGGCTGACACATTGAATGGTTTAACAGCTCAGTAGTGAGCGTTCAGATGTGGTACTATGAATCTGAGGTCTGTTCGACATTTGATTGACAAACTAAAGGTAAGAGGCCAGTAGTTTGGAATGGGAGCAACGTCATGGATCAGACACAGAGGCTTTATTAGGCTATAAGGACAAGGAAGTAAGTTAACAGGTACGTTCTGTGTTTAATGTAGGCTCTAGCCAGTGTTTGTCTGTTGCACATTATCTTTTAACCCATTCACTCATTCCCATTGGTTTTCCAGTCAACATTCCAATCAATAGAAGTTGACAGTTGTCATTAAGTATATTTGTTTGGTCATCTTGCTTTCTAGCCACAAAGGCCATCTTCTGTAGCACTCTTGGTCTCTAGTGTTTTGTTTTCATTTTTATTTTCTCTTTGTTTTCTGTTCTCTGTCTCTCATCTGCTCACTCTCACCCCCCATTCCTCCACTGAAAACCTCACTCCATCACCTCTCCTCGCTCATCAACAACCAAACGCACACACACACACAACCAATCACATTTACCCAAACAAAATCCCGCTTCCTCAAAAACAAAACAATCAGTGCCCTCAGCACCTCCCCAAGAGGTCTCATGCACCAGCCCAAGTTCCACCAGCGTCCTGGTAAGTTGGTCTCCGCCCCCTGTGGAGTTCCAAAATGGAGTGGTCGCGGGGTATTCCATCCAGTACTCCACGACAGAGGGCAACAAAACCTCCAGACGTATTGACGGAATTCCACCAGAAAGCTCCCCGTACCTCATGGAAGACCTGGAGAAATGGACAGAGTACGGCATAACAGTCCGGGCACTGACCGAAGCCGGAGAGGGACCAGAAAGTTTACAGCTGCTTATCCGCACCGAGGAAGATGGTATGTCCCGTCCCGTCCCCCCCTACAAAAAAAAAAGTTGTCTTGTCCAGCCCACTAACAATGGCTTCCGCTGACCCTCCACTAATGGCCTCAACGCAACCCCAAACTAACAGCAAGTTTTGTACCGCTGGTCAATAAACCCATTGTCTCCGTCCAAGTCCCTGCCTTGAGCTGCAGCCCAGAAAGCTCTCTATTGAACTCTGTTCTCCCCTCACAACAGTAGGATCACCACCAGCCCAGAGCCTCTCCCCGATGTTCCTTCAACCCTGTTGTCTTCTTAACCGCAACCCCTTACTTCCCACGGCAGACCTTTTCTTCCCCTTTTTTTAACCTGAAGCCTTTTTAGCCCCTTTTTAGCAGCTTTTTCCTTCACATTTTTCCTGTGCTTCTGACTTCCCTCTTTTTTTCTTTTCAGAGGATGTGGTTGGATTAACCTCTAAACACCCTCGTGTAAAGATACAGTAGCAACAGTAGTAGTCCCTACTTGCGATGTCTAGATATCCACCTTTCCATTTACGAGGAATCAATACCTTGGCTGTGCTTTACTTACAATCTCTTTGACTTTGCAAAACCTATTTTTAACCTCAATCAATATTGTGAATTATGTACAGTAATTTAATGTATAATATTTTCAGCAATAATATCTGTGGTCTTTGCTCTGCACTTCCATACACACATAATAATCAGTGGTGGAAAGTATCTAAGTATATTTACTAAAGTACAGTATTCCAATTTGAGGTACTGTTACTTTACTCGAGTATTACTTGAGTATTACTATTACTCCACTACAACTCAAATATTGTACTTATTACTCCACTACGATGATTTGATAGCTTTAGTTACTAGTTAATTGGCGCATTTAGAGTATTATTACTTTGGTACTTCTATTTTGCCTATTTTTGAATTAAAGATTAAACTTTTGATTTCTTACTTTAAGCATATTTTGATGACAATACTTTTATGTTTACTCAAATATTTTTCAAAGACTTTTACTTCTACAGAGTATTTTTATGTTGAGTAACTGCTACCTTTACTTAAATAAAAATAAATCTGAGTAGTTCTTCCACCACTGATAATAATAAATAGTTTTCTTGACCCCAGCCTGGTCTTGTTAAGAGTTGTTACCCACGGGTCAATCAGATAAGCAGGAGGTGCACTGAGCTTTTCTCACAGTATATTTTGGGCATGGCGTTTCTTGGCAGCATGAGAGAGGTTTTTCTTGATAACAGTTTTTTCTCTCTGACTGCCTGCCACCGTTTGCTGCCCAGGGCCAAGAAATCATTTTCTATCTGTCATTATTATCTTTTTCTACATTTGCTTCTTATCCACTACGTTTTTTATTCCATGTTTTTTCCTCAAGCTCGTCCATTTTTTTTGCTATTTTGACTTTTTCCCCCCTCAGACCTCAGGGCAACTTTTAGTCTCGTTTTTAGAGGGTGGATTTTCTCAAATCCTTTCCATCTGCTGAACATTTTTTCCCCTTCTGCCCCCAGAACAAATCAATTCCTAATATTAAATCAAGCTCTGTTTAAGAGTGCGCTCCTTTGCCCGAGAGCTTTTATCGGTCTCCGTCATCTGTGATCTTTGACCTCTATCCAACAATGCATGTCTAGTTCCCAGTGGCCCTCCACGAGGGGTGGAGGCGGAGACCGTGAACGCCTCGGCCGTTAAGGTGAAATGGCGGTCACCGGCGCCCGAGCGTCAGCACGGGCAAATCCGAGGATACCAGGTCCACTATGTGAGAATGAACTATGGCGAGGCTCAGGGACAGCCCCTCATCAAGGACATCCTCATAGAGGATTCTCAGGTAATGCAGCCATGTAGTACTTTCTCGTGGTCTTTCTCTCTCTCCTTCTCTCTCTCTTTCTCTCTCTCGCTCTCTCTCTCTCTCTCTCTCTCTCTCTCTCTCTCATTCAACCACCCAGCCGCACGAACGCACACACACAAACCTACATATCGTCGTTGTCGGGTGGAAACATTGTATGTCCAAAAGCGTTCGTTTTGTATTTATCATTTAAAAAATGAACTAAACTAGTAAAAACAGCCGATCTACAAGCACACAACGCCTTGCACTGCGAGGTGTTGTGTGCTTGTAGATCGGCTGTTTTCACTAGTTTTGTGCGACGGCCTTGTATGATGAAGCAGGGCTTTACTTGGCGAAAAAAAACGTCTTGGTTTCTGCCCGACAGTGACGATATACAGTAGATAGTGTACATACTGTGTACTGTATAAACAGTAACTTATTTATATAGAATTTTTCATACAGTCGAATGCATCACAAAGTGCTTCACATAATAGAACATACATACAGTAAACATACAGTAATCAAACAAATAGAAGGCGCTGCGATCAAAGACGAGGATAATGAGACGGCAGAGACGGCAACGCACAGAACAATGTAAACAACACACACATACACACACACACACACACACACACACACACACACACACACACACACACACACACACACAGTACAACAATATTGAATACGGTAGTAGATAGGTGGCAGTTCAGAACTAAAAGATAGAAACTGGAATAAAATGGATATGATATATAAAAAATATTATAACATAGATGAAAAGGGTTAATAAAATAAATATGTTTGCATGTTTGTCAGAATAGTAAAACACACAATGAAACCTGAGAGCTTATTTCCATTGTGGTCCACTGTAAGTGATATTCTTTGGTTAAAAACAAAACGTTTATTGTTAAAAGAAATTAAAGCTGTATATTCTGATAGTAATCACTGAGTGTTTGTTCAGTAACTGGTCTGACTGTCTCTCCAGCCCTTTAGGATAGTGGTTCTCAACCTGTGGGTCGGGACCCCCAGGGGGTCCCCAAATTATTTTGCGGGTCCCCAGATGAATAACCTAATGTGCAACACTGTTTTCTCACTCAACAGTAAACAAACCAGCATAAAGTTTAAGCGTATAGAGGGTATCTGCACATTTCTAAGGACTTTTTAATACATCTAAAATGTCAAATTAAACATTGGCCAAATTGTCAAATATTAGAGGCTGAAATTGTGAAAATAGCAGATCTACATGCTCACAACGCCTCACGTTGCGAGGCGTTGTATTTTCACAATAGAACTGTGTTATACAAAATGTAATGCCTCAACTCTTAGTGCTCGTCAGGGTGGGGGGGTCCCCAGTTAAAATAAGATTATTTTGGGGGTCGCGGCCTGAAAAGGTTGAGAACCACTGCTTTAGGAAACAGAAAATATATTTTCAGGCGGGTCATCAGGAGAGAGAACACGGATAAAAAAAAAATCCATCACATCTAATTACACTGTACGAGTTCGCTCTCCTGATTGGATGAAATTAGTATCCCGAACATGTATTTTATGTGTGCTAAGAAGCCGGGGAGATGGGGAGACCACTGATTACTATGGGAACGTAGAGCTATTTCAGCCAAGCTAAAAAGGTGTGTTGCGTTTAAAAATATCATCATTCTCAGCTGCCCTCAGATCCTCTGGGAGGGCTTTCCAGCAGCTCAGCCCACAATGATGTAATCTTTATGTACCAGCAGCTACAAAAATTGCTATTTTCCGGACAGGGATGCTTGTTAAAAGAGAAATCAATAACATGTTATAAAGGTATCCCGTGTCGTACGCTGCTGCAGCAACAACAGTTACTGTATGATGATTTAGTGCTCTTTTGTTATTAGAAGACCAGCTTCATGCCTCCGCCTGTCATGTCCAACAACCTTGTATGTCCAAAACCATTACTTTTCAGGAAAAAATAAATATAACAAAGAAATACTTTAAATTAAAAATGCAACACATAATACGAAGAGGTATCAAATTGGACATGCATTTATGAAAGTACATGAAAAGATAAATTAAGAGATACAGGGTTTCTGCCTTACAGCAGCAATATGTTGTCTTTGGCTTCTTCTTTTAGGAATGCATTTAATTTTGTGGTATTGCACTGTTCCATGTAATTGATTTATAACACAATCCCTTTATGGTAGGACGTGGCTTGTTATGTTGTTTGTACAGAAAGTTGGCATCCATATTACTGCATAACCTAAATAAATGTTTGTTCTCTGCTCTATATTTCTATGCACTTCCATCGCTCAGTGGGAATATGGTGACTCAACGGAATATGTGAGTAAACATATAGATATTTGTCAACCTATTTTATTTTATTGGCAGTGGAACGTATGCCAGGAGTTCTCAAACAATTCCATACCATAGACTTGGGGGGGGGGGGACAACGTGTTGGAGGTGCGTGTTGGAGGTGCAAACAACAGTATTTCTTGCATGGAATTGGCTTGTTTTTGTGACTTGGGAGCCTTGAAAAATGAATATTTATACGCCCCATCTTCATAGCATAGTTTTATGCAAGGACAATAAAATAAAACACTGTGTAGCTTGTGTATAAAATGTCTCATGAACTCAATGCTATAATAGCTGTGTTGTTTGCACTTCTAAGACAATGACAGACTCAGCCTCGCCCCCAGATACCCACACAGTATCTGTGTCAAAGAATCTGTCTTTAAAGAAATAACTGAAAATTGCAGATTGACATGCTCCCAAAGCAACATTCAAGTTTGAAAGATTTTGACAATAACGCCATCGCCAAAATAGGTATGCCAACAAGCTTATAAATCTAAATAATAAAGTAATAAATAAATAAATAAAAGGTTTTATATGTAATTCATTTTTATGTATTAAAGGCCCCCTCGGCGCCCTTTGGTGGCTCCCCTGGGGGCTGCGAACCCCTCGTTGAAAACAACTGTCTTGTGCAATAGATGACTCATGTTATGAGATTGCTGCTTACAATCCTCACAGGTCACTGTTTCATTGCTTTCTTCCATGCTCACCAGAACTTTTTAATATAGGAACCATGGAAAGATAAATAGATGACTCAGGGTTTGTTATTAAAAATGAAATCATGTGGATCTGAGGATCCACATGGGAATGGCATGGCACAGACATGGATCTCTGACTTGATGTGGCAGGCTTGTTGTGACATCAGTCACAGTGGTTCTCAACCTGTGGGTCAGGACCCCACAGGATTTTGGGGGGGTCCCCATGCAGGTTAGCCTGGCATGCCCAGACAAAGATCGAACACACTCTGATACGGTTCCACTCAGATATTAGTCTGGAATCTCTGAGTGGAACCTGCATTTCCGAGGTCCAAATAAATAAAAAAGTGCCTTTGGTGATAAGCCCTACATTTGTATACTGGGCCCCATTTGGTCCCTCACTACTTTGGGGGGATTGAAATCCAATCACAGCTGTTCGTTGCCAGACCAAATCTGCTGGGGGGGGAAAAATGTCTCTCGCAATGGCAGATTCGTTTGGTTTCCAGGCAGATGACAGTGAAGTGCGCATCACCACCGGTAATGCCAGTGACATCACCACTGGCATCACCAGGAATGCTTGTCCCTCATTGGCTGTTAATGATGACGCTGCCAGAAATGCTGGTCCCTGATTGGGCTATGGGCTTAAACACACACAGCTACCTTCCTACCTACCTACCTACCTACCTACCTACCTACCTACCTACCTACCTACCTACCTACCTACCTACCCACCTACCTACCTCGCAGCCGAACGCAGTACTTGTGCGCTCTGCTGGTGCAAGTAATAAAAGACTATACTATACTATAAAAACTGGTCAAACATTGACCAAACTCCTACATTCCGAGTGCTTGTCAGGGTAGGGGGTCCCCACCAGTTCAAACATGATTATCTTGGGTGGTTGCAGCCTGAAAGGTTTGAGGACCACTGATCTATGACGTCAGTGGTCCCTGGCATATTTATGAATTCATTTAAAAAAGCCAGTGCGTTGTTGAAGTTGATTGTTTTGAACCCTTGAATGATATCGTGTGTGTGTGTGACCATTGTGTCTTACAGGAGGTGGTCCTTGGAGACCTGAAGGCAGATACAGCCTATTCTGTATCAGTGGGGGCTTACACTGCCAAGGGGGACGGCGCACGCAGCAAACCCCAAACTGTCTGCACTGCCTTACCATGTAAGTAATAACACGTGATATAATAACAGATAAATAACAAAAAAAACACTGTCACTGTCTTCTGTCTCATATACATTGTATATTCACGCACGCACACACACACACACACACACACACACACACACACACACACACACACACACACACACACACACACACACACACACAATCGTGCGTGCACGCACTGAAGATCGTTCTAATTATTAGTAATGACCTGTGAGAATATAGCATCACTAATGATTATTAGAGGCCATTAAATGAGTGAATGAGCTGTGACTCATTATGTCACACCGTGCCACGGCGGATGAAAGGGAAATGGGTTGGGAAAAGACCCATAAATGTCTACGGCTATAATAATCGCATAAATAATGTTTAGCAAATATTGTTTTAACTGTTCCTCTCTCTCTCTCTCTCTCTCTCTCTCTCTCTCTCTCTCTCTCTCTCTCTCTCTCTCTCTCTCTCTCTCTCTCCTAAGTGCCCGAGAAGCCTAAGTTAACGGTCAGCACCAGTGACACGGGCGAGGCCCTGCTGCAGTGGTCCCCTCCCCCCAGCCCCTCCACCCCCATCCTGGGCTACCGCCTCACGTTCGGCCGCGTCGACGTCCTCCCCCCCACGGTGCTGGAGTTCCCCGCCAAGGATAGCCGCTACACCGCCCAGGACATCCACAAGGGGGCCGGCTACGCCTTCCGGCTCTCCGCGCGGAAC
This sequence comes from Nannobrachium achirus, assembly GCF_963921795.1. NCBI lineage: Eukaryota > Metazoa > Chordata > Actinopteri > Myctophiformes > Myctophidae > Nannobrachium > Nannobrachium achirus. Next base: position 45,384,062 of record NC_137812.1, read on the forward strand.
AAAATGGGCTACGGCGAGGAGGCGGTGGCGGAGCTCGCCACGGTGGAGGACTCCCCCGCCGGATACCCGGAGGGCATCATCTCCGAGGAGGCCTCGGCTGACTCCATGAGGCTGGCGTGGAAGTCGGTGCCCCTCGTCGAGCAGAACGGAAAGATTGTGAAGTACTCGGTGCTGTACAAGGACATAAACAGTAGGGGGAACGCCTCCGAGGCGCTCGTGGCTGCTCCGCGCTCCGGTGTTCTGTTGGAGGCTCTGAGTGCCGACACAGTGTACGATGTCAGGGTGTGTGCACACACGGCCGTTGGCCCCGGGCCCTACAGCCCCGGGGCTCAGTTTAGGACCCTGCCACTGGATCAAGGTAGGACACACACTCACTCACACACCCACACACACACACATACTGTACACCGTCCCTGTCGGGGCAGAATCCCCATATTCTAACCTTTTGTGTTTTTTCCTAAATGAACGACCCTACTTGATGGTACTGCAGCGTTACACAAATGTATCAAAAGTAGCGGAGCAACAAGCTCCAAGCTTCTGAGCTTGTTGATCTGTCGCTGTTTTATTTGAATCCTGATCTGAAAAGTCACAGTTATGGATATATGAGGTTTCCACCTGAGACAATATACAGGTACACATACAATACACACACGCACACCCAGTCACCTACACACATCTCCACAATCCATCCCTCATCGCTTCAGTTCATAGACATTTTGAACATACCCAAGCTCAACATACAGTACATGCACATGATATTGTGCACCAAGAAACACACAGACACACACACACATCTTGTTTTAACATCCTAAGTGTGTCCTTTGCTGTTGGTTTGTCACTAGGCTTAGACCTTTATTCCCTCCCCCATGTCAAGGTAAGAGAACAGTCTTGGTCAAGTATCTCTCTCTCTCTTCCAGTCAGCCATACTAATGGCTGATGAGACCAAAGTTAGCTTAAGACAGCCACAACAGGAGGACTTCAGGTAAGAATACAGCGGTTCTTTCTGTAGGGCACCGCGTGGGACTGTTGAATCATATATGTCTGTTCTGTTCTTGTCTGTCTGTGTGCCTCAGTGTTTGCAGCCAACTTCAGAGTAAAGGCTGCCATGAAGAACTCTGTACTTCTGTCCTGGGAGATCCGAGACAAGAACCCCAGCCAGCCCTTCACTGTGAGTCCCCCGGCTTCTTTCTCTATGTGTGTGTGCTTGCATTTGTGTCTAATTTTAACAGCCTCAACCAGGCTTCATAGTGTAGACCTCATTGTGTTTATCGTTGCTGTCATGCAGAAACCTTGTATATCCATATCGTCGTTGTCGGGTGAAAACCTTGTATGTCCAAAACCGTTCGTTTTGCATTTATCATTTTTAAAATGATTTAAACTAGTGAAAACAGCCGATCTACAAGCACACAACGAGGCGTTGTGTGCTTGTAGATCTGCTGTTTTCACTACTTTTGTGCGAAGGCCTTGTATGATGAAGCAGGACTTTACTTGGTGAAAAAACGTACAAACTTGAAACTTGGAGATACGAGATTTCTGCCCGACAGTGACGATATTCATCTTGGGTTTTGAGCGGTGCTAACTGGCTCCTACTGCTTTGTCTGTTTGTCCTCGCGTCTGTCCGGACTGTGATTGGTGTCTGTTTATACGCCCAGGGTCACATTGGCAGAAATAGGGACGCCAGGTTGAAAGTGGTTAAGCGTGTCTGTGGGTTTTATATATTGATTTTGTGTGACACTGTTGTATGATCAAGAAGGGCATTATAGAGGGTATGCGTGTGACATCATCATCATGCCCGAAAGTTATGCAGGAACGCCTACTGAGTGGAAAAAAAACTACTTTCTGGCCTTGACGGCCCATACATCCAAACAGAAAAGTCCTATCCAATTGCATTAAACAACGTTAAACTCACTTTGCCACTCACTTTGCCCCTCGATTTGCCATTCACTTCATGCATGCCTCTATTTTACGAGGTTTCTTCCCCACAGCAACGCATATAAAGGACATCTAATCTACCTCTTGCGTGCAGATCCTGTACGGTAAGGCCCAGCAGGCCGTGGAGGTGGACGGCAAGCAGAGCCAGAAGCTGATCACGGGTCTGGAGCCTGACACCCAGTACTCCTTCCTGCTCACCAACCGGGCCAACAGCGCCGGGGGCCTCCAGCACCGCGTCACCGTCACCACCGCCCCGGACCTCCTGAAGGCCAAGCCCACCATAGTGGGCAAGACCAACGGCAACGGCATGGTGACCGTGCAACTGCCCACCGTGGAGACTACCGCTAAAGTCAGGTAAGCATGGGTGACGACTTAAAATAGCCCATCGGCTAGTGTGTTTTCGGTGAAGAGATTTGGTGTAAAGGGGAAAAGGAGGGGTCCAAGTACAGACCCCCGGGGGGACACTGATTAACTAATTAGGGTTTAAGTAGTTGAAGGTAGGCTCTTAAGTAGCCTGTCATTGTAGGGCATTGCGGATTCGAGTCTCGTTCCCGATGATCTTTACTGTATGTCTCTCCCCATCTCTCTGTCCCTGTTTCCTGTCTATCTACACTTTCCACTATAAATAAAGTCAGAAAAGCAGCCAAAAAATTATATCCTCCGTGTTAATTTGTCTCTTGAGAGTGTATAAGTCGCCTTCTACAGGACCCTTACAGGTCCGTTTTGTGTGATTTTGGCAGATGAACTATTGCATGGATGCTGGGAGCTGCCTGCATTATCTCCTCTGGTCCGTTGCTTGGAGGCATTTCTCTGAACATGTGCTAAATCCAGCACAGAGATGTTCCTGCAAAAATGAGCAGAACATCTTGACTACTTTATAATGACATTTCTTATGGCAGCGGACATATTTATTTCTACATTAAAATGTGGCATTGCAGCCATTGCCACATCAAATTTAAGGGGTGCTACGGAGACATAACCAATTAACACGTCGACCGCATTCTCTCACTCACTCTATCCCAGTACATCTAAAAGAATAAGAGGGAGTACATTCTAAATGGCCTGTTTTGTTTCTATTTTGTATACTCTTAAATGACTAACATTATTAGTGTGTTTTTATTGTTTTATTTTGAAAGGTCCTTTGATGTTACTGCCATCGTGGCCGCGTGAGCGTAATTCCCAAGCCAGTTTCTTTGGGGAGCGCTCATTTCGGTTCACTGCCATGTCCTGCGCATGTGCAAGGTTTTAGATCAAATACATGCCTTTTGAAATCAACAAGGCAGCCGTGCCAACAGCAAGGCCTTGAGGCTTGCGAGACGCGCCCAGAGCCGCTAGGCAACAAGCGCCCCATCCGAGTTGACAAGCCACTGTGGCTGGAATAGGTTATCACGTGGATCAAAACAAGCGCTCCCTCCATATCAAACACAGCTTTGAGACATGGTTTTGGCTTGGGATTAGAGATTTGTAAATGAGAATTGTATATGTCAATGGCACTTGCTGTCCAAATAAAGCTTTGATTAAAAAAATGGAGGGTGGAAATTACTTTGAGGTACATGGTTAAATGCATTCTCTCAGGGTCTAGTCCAGGGGTCTTCAACGTTTTCAGGCCAAGGACCCCTTAGCGGAGAGAGAGATGAAGCAGGGACCCCCACTACGTACTGTATAAAATCGTGTTGCTGGTTAAACATTTTCATAGATTTCTGAGACAGCTTAGACTTGTTTGACAGCAATGTCATCATTGTAGGTTGTTGGTTTAATGTGTATTTTTAGACATTGAACGACTTGAACCGTCAATACTTAGTCTGCTTTTCTTTTCTCTCTAGTCTACACCAAACCTCTTTGCCAAGAATAGCCGATCTACAAGCCCGCGCTGCGAGGCGTTGTGAGCTTGTAGATCGGCTATTCTTGGCTTATGTTCCACACAGTATAGGGATACTAGGGTTCAAGTGGTTAATGTAGAAAAAATAAAGTTCTTATCACACAAAGATTTGGATGACCCCCTGTAGTAACTCTGAGGACCCCCAAGGGGTCCCGGACCCCCTGTTGAAGACCCCTGGTCTAGTTGGTGTCCGATATGTTCTCTCCCTCAACTAGGGCTGTCACAATTATTACATAATCGTCTAATCGCAATTATTTGAGGTAATCGCAATTATTTTGCATAATCGTCATAATCGTTTACATGTTGAGAAATGTTAATATAGTTACTAACACTTTAAAAAGTAGTGGAAATAGCAGATCTACAAGCTCACAACGCGCCGCATTGCGACGCGTTGTGAGCTTGTAGATCGGCTATTTCCACTATCAATGTTATTTTTTAAGTAGAAAGTTGTCAAATATGTCAGTAATTTCTTTGTATATTTAGGTTAATCGTCATGTTAAATGTCCTAATCGTGACAGCCCTACCCTCAACTCAATGTGTGATGCTGCTGCTGATGGTGATGATGATGATGATGTGTTTAGGGGAGGCTACTATGTGGTGGTGCTGCCGCTGAAGAAGCAGAGAGGAGGGAAGTTCCTGAACCCCTGGGAGGAGCCTGACCACATGAACCTGGATGAGGTGAGACGGGATGGGATGGGATGAGGATTAATGATGAGACCACTGGCAAGCAGGTCACAGTGCTGTGTTGTTGAGGACGTCTATCTCCTTTCAGTGGTTTAACCCATTTAGGCCTAGACTTATTGACTGCTTTAACCAGTGAAAAATAGCAGATATACAAGCTCACAGCGCGGCACCGAGTGCCGCGCTGCAAGCTTGTAGATCTGCTATTTTTGAAAAATCATGATTTTTTTTGCAAGTCTTTGAATATATCTACTTAAAAGCGAACATTTGTAACTAAATATTTACTTTTGGGTGGTCCCTGGAACAACATATTTTGAGATGGGGGGGTCCGCGGCCAAATACCTGTGATTTTGGGGGTCCTTGACATGAAAAGGTTTGAGAACAGCATGATTTAGAGGAAGGATTTAGAAGTCGGGTCAAAGATCGGTTCAAAGGTATTCAAAGACTTGCACTCATTTTCACAAGTCAACAACAACAACAAGTAGGTCGGGAGTGGCTTATTGTCGGTATCAGCCGGTAACACGCGGGAGTCTGTCCCCGTTACAATGCGCTAGACCCCTGGGAGATGGACTGCTGAGGTGGAGCGCCACACCTACCATCAGCTCCCAGTACTACTTTTCACTCATTTTCACGATTTTTCAAAAATAGCAGATCTACAAGCTCGCAGCGCGGCACTCGGTGCCGCGCTGTGAGCTTGTATATCTGCTATTTTTCTAAAGTTAAAGCATAAAATAGTGGTTAAAGTGGTTAAAATCTAACGCGACTCGGGCGTTAGATTTTATGTACTTTACTGGAGTATTTCCAATTTTCTGTATTTTTACTTCAACTCCACGACATCGCAGAGGCAAATATTATACTTTTACTCAACTATAATTATTTGACAACTTTAGTTACTAGTTACTTTTGTACATTTTGATTGTCATTACAAAACATACATTAACCACTTCAGCTCTGTATACAGTACAGTTCGGCCATTTGAAAATAACCGTTCTACAAGCATAGTAGAGTTTGTAGATCAGCTATTTTCAAAAGATCTGTATCCACAACCTTCCAACATCCCATCATGCATTGCGCAGAAGTTGCACGGAGCTTCCGGCGCCGCAGCCAAGTGTGATCTACAAGCTCACAACGGTTGCATCTTCAACGCGACGTGAGCTTGTATGTCTGCTGTTTACCAGAAGTGTCCTACACATAATGCTCCAGTAAATGTTTGCGGAAACAGGTGGATACATTTTATACATTCAAAAACGTTGTGTGTTTGTGAGTGTTTATACATTGCATTATTGATACTTTTACTTACTGTAACTAAAACATTTGAGTACTTTTTCCACCACTGCAACTTAGATACCCAGGCTATGCTACTCATACCACTAAATGATGGGTAGATGGCTGGGACATCATAAATTACTTATTATGGTGACGATGATGATGATGGTGTCGGTCATTAATGGATGTACGAATGTCATGATATTGAGAGACTCCTCTGTCATTATCTGGGTCAAACCAAGCCAGCCAGGATGAGGGCAGGTTTGTGGTATATCTGGGGAATCAGACTGGACAGCATGTAATATTAATGTACTGTAATTGAAAGTTGAAGGAACTTTACAGATTTTTACCTTGTATGAAATAATTGACTGCCTATCTCTCAATAAATGTGATGGTTCTTGTAATCACACACATACTGGATGCTATGAAATAAGGGATTACTGTTGTGTAAGTGGATGAAAAGTGTGTTTGGGAAACAGTGCTTTAATACTAAGATCTTGACTTATAAAGTGTAACATCTTTATAATCCCATGGGGGGCCTTGAAATTGACAAGATTGATAATAACTGAACTAAACAATACTACTGTACTATACACAGTGCTTATTTAACTCTCAGGGCCCAATTTTGAACGTGGTATTCTATGCGCTAGTGTAGTATTTAAGTCCGGTCGCATATGATTGTGGCGACAACACCCTCATATGCGTTGTTTTGCAATTAAGACGTGAGAGCTAAGTCTTATCAATGCGTTGTGCGGGGCCCGCACGAATATTTAAGGCATGGGGAGGTAACCTATGTAAATCAACCTGCGTTGTGCGGCCAGTGCAATTATGTAGGTCGAGTAACTGCAACAAATAGCGCATATCCTTAGACGTGCTTTCTTCACCTTTTATGCGCTAAATGACATGTTTATGCCCACATGAGACTGGGCGGCAGCCTTGCTTCACAAGAAACAGCAGATATAGGCCTATTTACCCTATAATTCAGCCACATTTCTTCATTCTGGTCTGATTAAAACAAAACAAAAAATCCATTCCTTCTTCTGTACCAGTCATATGGCTCCCCCATGAAAGATATCACGCTAATATGGGACTTCGGCGATTTCTTTTATTTAATTATTATAGGTTGGCAAGAGCGGATTGCTGTAATTTGTGCATGAATACTGTAGATGGCTGGTGTCGGCATGGAAAGCACATTCACAGGAGCATGGATGGACCTCTTTAAATTTTTAAAATCGCTTCATAATTGCCCGATCTATGAGGAATCAATCTGCAGTTTTGCTTTGCTCCATATAGATGCGTGATCGCTGCTCGCGATGCGTCATGCCAATTTAGCCAAATAAGAAAAAAAAAAAGCTCTCGAAGCACTATAGGCTATACATGGCATGTTGACAGCTTTTAGGTCTAAATATGTTTTTTTTCGGACACACACATGTACAGTAGGCCTATGTGCTACAGTTCAAGGACATGCAGCAGCCGTCTGGCTGCCATTACCTAGGCGCTGAATTAAGTAATTAAACAGCCCTATTCTTTTACATCTCTGTCATTTTTGGTCTAATTTTACAAATGTAAATTTCTAAATAATAAATGAAATGTATTTATTATTACTGTACTCAATATCAAACTAAATCAGGTGGGATATGTTTTATTTCGTTTAATTAGGCTACTGGTTCCATCAGATTCCCTTTTTTTTTGGCAGGAGGCCGCCGTTCCGTAGCCTATTAATTAATAGGCCACTATGCGTCCAGTGTTCACTCAACAAGGCCAGCCTATGTCACACTGACACGCTGGCATGAGATGAGAGAGACAAATAGATATGTGGACGTGACCAAAAAAAAGTATTATATTAATATAGCCTTCTCTCTCTCTCGCTCTCTCTCTCTCTCTCTCTCTCTCTGTCTCTCTCGCCTTTTTTTCTCTATACGCAAACAATGTCGGTTCTAATAAAACAGACCTTATTGAGTGTGAGATATTTACAAGCATGATATCACTGTGATATGTGAATAAGCATTAGCCCCCCCATCCTCTGGTTTTATGCCAGTTAAATGGAATGACGGACAAGCTTCTGATTGGTGAATGTACCTACAGCGGTCATGCCATCGGTTTCCTCACACGTTTCCATGAAAACACACCCATGAATAATTTTTCACGTGGTGAGCGCACAATTACGATCATCGCAAATCACATAATCAGCTGCTGAGCGTTATTCATGCGTCAAACGCGATCGTCGGCAGTCGGTATCTCCTTAGCACGGGCGTTAATTACCGCCTTCTTAATTGGGCCCTCAGAGTTACAGACCTGTAAGGGTGCATTTGGACCCCTGTTGGTTCTCCAACCCAACATTGAGAACCAGTGTATTAACCCATTAAAATAGATTTTAGCGGACCCCCATCTGAAACTATTCTGTTCCAGGGACCAAGGGAAAGAAGGAATTGCAGTACCACGCTGTAAGCTTGTAGATCTGCTATTTTTTAATAGTTAAAGCATAAAATGACGGTTTAAGTGCTGACACAGATATGCGTTCCCGTTCTAAATGGATTAACATATCTATCTTTCCCTCCTCTTCTTTCTCCACCTCCATCTTTCCCTCTGCCTCGCCTCCGCCAAACCTGCAGCTCCTGAAAGAGATCAACAGGACCAGCATCAGCCGAGCACTGCGCGTCCGCCGACAGGCGGGCCAATCGGATCCCAAGGCCTACGTCTCCGCCCACTTTAAGACCCTCCCCCTGGAGTTCACCCTCGGCGACGGGCGCAACTACGGCGACTTCCGCAACCGGGCGCTCCAGAACGGACAGGAGTACGTGTTCTTTGTGCTGGCGCTGCTGGACCTGTCTGACAATGTGAGTGCGGGCACACACACCCTAGGGCATTCACCAAATATTCCAATATTCCAATATCAAAGTCACTATTCGACGTTGCTCACCGAAGTCGAATATTCGCTTTTTTTTTTCTTTTTTCTCTGAGTTGTCAATGCCCCTGGTGGATGAATTTGTTAATGCTCTATACCAGGGGTTCTCAAACCTTTTTAGGCTGTGACACCCAAAATAAACATAATATGAACTGGGGACCCCCACACTGACAAGCACTTGGAATTGTAGGTATTACATTTAATGTGACTCGGTTCTGCAGATAAATATTGTGAAAATAGCAGATCTACATGCTCACAGGCGTTGTGAGTACCGTATGTAGATCGGCTATTTTCACAATGTTTGCCTCTTGCTTACTTAATATTTGCCAGTTTGGCCAGTCCTGTCGAATATTCGACTATTCGAATACTTTGAGGTTGAATAATTCGAATACTAAAAATCACTATTCGTGAATGCCCTAGTACACACATAGCAGTCCATAGAATAGAATACATTCATTCAATTCTCTCTGGGAGCTTCCTAAACAGTTTGCGGATGTAATTTATTTTCTGCACGTCACTTCGCGCTGCGAGCTTGAGCATCGGCTATCAAAACACTGTTAAATTCATTCAATTCTCTTTGGGAGCTCCCTAAACAGTTTGCGGATATCATCTATTTTGGAGCTTGTTCATATCTGCAGTTTAGAAAAATCTTGAGAACGACTGGTTAAGAGGGCATTCGTAGTGTCGGCCAGGCACGTGCACACATGGACGTGAAAGGGGGCTTGAGCCCCTGCCCTTTTATCCGTCTGTAGAAAGTGCCCTTTCCAGACCATGAATGCAGTTTTTACTATGGTGAAAGAAATGCAAATGCCCTCTTTCCATGCCATACCTGAAGGCAGCATTCAAGAAAATTGCCTTGTCCAAACTCTCCTGAACTAAATGCATCTTTTATGTTGAATAATTGGCCTCACTGTGTAGAAATCCATGCCGTATGCCACGTCTCCAGTATTGCCTTTTTTATGCTTAGTTTAGTGTGGTATCAAGTACTGAAAATAGCAGAACTCCAAGTGAGCTTGGAGGTCTGCTATTTTCGATATTTTCACCAAAAGGCCTTTTTAGAAATTTCAGCCCCTGCCTCTCTAACATTCTGTGCACGTCCCTGGAGTCGGCCTCAGGTCTTTTAATCCATGTAATCGTACAAAAACGCTGACGCAAACAGTGTATGTGTGTGTGTGGGTGTGGGTGTGTGTGTATGTGTGTGTGTGTGTGTGTGTGTGTATGTGTATGTGTGTGTGTGTGTGTGTGTGTGTGTGTGTGTGTGTGTGTGTGTGTGTGTGTGTGTGTGTGTGTGTGTGTGTGTGTGTGTGTGTGTGTTCCCACCCCCAGACTGTCTACTCGACCAGTCCTTACTCGGACCCCGTCACCTCATCAGAGGGGGACCCTCAGCCCATCGTGGACGAAGAGGAGGGCCTGCTGTGGGTGGTGGGGCCCGTGCTGGCCGTCATCTTCATCGTCTGCATTGTCATCGCCATCCTCCTCTTCAAGAGGTGAGAGAGAGGGAGGGAGGGAGGGAGGGAGGGAGGGAGGGAGGTGTGGACAGGGGGAGAGAAGAAGAAGAAGGGAGATTAGGGGAGAGAAGCATAGAATTAGTTTATTAACCACTTAAGCCCTATGTACTATGTTGTTTGGTATTTTCTAAAAAAAAAAAAAAATTGACTTGAGCCTATATAATAAGTCGTATCACAAATAGCAAGAATAGACAATTTACAAGTTCACACAACACATTGCATCATGACGTGTTGTGAGCTTGTAAATCTGATATTTTTGAAATTCTTTGAAAATTAAGCCCTAGGTCGTACAACAAATAGCGAACATAGCCCATCTACACGCTCACAATGCGTCGCATCGCAAATCTTTGAAATTCTATGACATTTTCTGAACATTTTACCAAACGTTTTTTTATTTTATGACATCCCCAAAATAGGGACACGAGGGTGAAAGTGGTTAAAAGGAATGGAGATACAGGTAGCAGTACTTTTATCAGCATGTACCTGTCCTCTGACACTAACGTGATTCATCTCCATTTCTTCTTATCGCTGCTCCCAACGCCGTTTTGGATCCAGCAAACCTGACAGGTGAACAAACTCCAGAAATTCCCCACCTCTCCTCTGCCACCAAATAGCTCTTCAAAGCACACCAATAGCTTTCATATGACTTTACAAAGTAGTTTGCCAGGGCTCGCTGATGCCAGCTAGCACATCAAAAATAATTATAGTACGCCAACACGCTTTAATGATTGCTCAGATCATGGCTTACTTTGAAGGCTGCATGGTAATCTTTGCAACACTCGGCCTGTGCATTTAGAGATGTGTAAACGGTGTGTTGTGTGCGTGTGTGCGTTTGCGCGTGTGTGTGTGTGTGTGTGTGTGTGTGTGTGTGTGTGTGTGTGTGTGCGCACGTGCGCGCTACTGTATGATGTGTTGAACCAGGAAAAGGGCAGAAGCGGAGGGTCGGAAGGGTAGTTTCCCCTGTAGCAAGGCCATGTCCTCTCATCACCCCACCGATCCTGTGGAGCTGCGTAGGATCAACTTCCAGACACCAGGTACCCTACAGCAACCTCACACGCATAGACTGTGCATGAACTGTATCACAAAAAACACAACATGCACACCAGAGATGCGCGGATCGTGCTTTTAGGCAGCAGTAGACTCGGATAACCGCAGTTTGGGTGGATTTGGGTCAATGAAATATAATTATTAATTTATATTGGATATGGATAAACCGGCAGGTGAAATAATGCGGGGAAAAGAAAAAAAAACACTAAATCTTGGCGTGTGTGCGTTTGTAGTATTTTAATACTCACAATCAGTCAACTTATGATTAAGCCTCTTAAGTCCCCTTGTTCTCACCTCAAAATAATGGATTAATTCTTCAAATGTGGACCGGATAACATCACAGAGGCAGCGGCAGTAGGTAATGAGTGATTCTAGACCATAAATGACCATAAGTTTAAATAAATTGCAAATAATGGCCCAGGTGTTTAAACGAACCTGGCGTTTATTTGAGACAAGCGTTTATTGAGCAAAATGGTGTCAGACCCTGGGCGTTTAAAAGAGACCAGGCGGCAGTTTGCCACCGGGCTACTAATTGGTAATATACGGTATGTATCCAGAATCCCATTGCCTCCAGTTAGAGTGCCCTCCGTAGCTAACTCCTGCACAGAAAAAGGAGAAGAAAGAAAGACAGAGGGACATCCCAATCATTCGTAAATGCATTTCTGTGAACTCACAACTAAGAAAACTAACGTCAGGGAAATAATAATTATTTGCCATGTGGTCGCTGCGGATCTATAAATAGGATAATATAATGAACGCTGTTGGATGACGGATGAATAATGAATGTGTACACACGGATTAGGGAGACGGAAAAGCCCACCCGCGCATCTCTAATGTACACACATGCTCCCACACACCACACACTTTATGATTGATTCATCAAGTTTTATTCATTAGGTTATAGATTAATCCTGGTGTTATTATTTTCCCTTACAGCTTACCGTGTGTCAGTGTACCGCGGTTATCGACGCTTGTCAAGTTAGTTGGTCTTAGTACCACCTTAGATCCTCTTCTCTTTCACCTGTCATTGTTCATCGTTCATTCTAAATATCTTTCTTTCTTTCTCTCTATCTTCTTGTCTTGTTTTCCCTTTCTGTTTCATTCTCACTTTGGTGTCAGATGAACTAACATCGTGCAGTTCATCTCCTGCACTGTGTAGGGCAGGGGTCTTCAACGTTTTCAGGCCAAGGACCCCTTAGTTGAGAGAGAGATGAAGCAGGGCAGGGACCCCCGCAACCTTTTCATAGATTCCATATACTGTAGTTTCATTGTTTGACAGCACAATCGTCAGTGTATTTTGGATTCATGTCAATTTGTGTTTTCAGATATGTAACCACTTGAACCGTCAATACTTAATACACTTGACCTTTCACTCTGTACTTAGTCTGCTCTTTTTCCCCTCTACACCAAAGCTCTTTGCCGGAAATAGCCAATCTACAAGCTCACAACGCCTCGTGTTGTGAACTTGTAGATCTGCTATTTTTAGTTAAAGTTCTCAGAATATGGACACTGGGGTTAAAGTGGTTAATATAAAAAAGGAGAAAAAAAAGTTTCTATCACACAAAGATTTGGAGGACCCCTTGTAGTAACTCTGAGGACCCCCTAGGGGTCCCGGACCCCCTGTTGAAGGCCCCTGGTGTACGGTAAAGCTACTCAGAATGAACAGAAATAACCTCACATCACAACCGCTTCTGGAATGTAAAACAAATGGCTCCCGCCGCCGTCATCTACTCTAATTGTTATCCATACCACCAGCAATGGTCATATACTGTGGGGACACGATACGCTGCTTCAGTAACATTGACAGTAACATGCCCATTGTTCTTCCCATCTGCCAACAGAGAAAACGGCCACCTAACAAAGACACACTTTTCCATTTGCTTCCTCTGCTGGCCGTGGACAGAGCACTAAACAACGCCTCCCCTGAGACGCTTAGCACCTAACTGTTACCATTTCCCCTCTGAAATACCTCTGCTGACTGGGAATCAAAATGGACTCTTTTTTCTTCTCTCTCTCTGTTTCTGTGTTGGACAGGCATGGCTAGTCACCCGCCTGTTTCCATCTCGGAGCTGGCAGATCACATCGAGCGCCTCAAGGCAAACGACAATCTCAAGTTCTCTCAGGAGTATGAGGTATGGTATTCTACCGCTCTGGAAAACCTTTAAGCAGTGGTGGAAGAACTACTACTCCCATTTTATTTGACTTGAGTAAAAGTAGCAATGCCACAATATAGAAATATTCTGTTACAAGTAAAAAGATCTATATTTATTTTTTCTCCACAATGGTTTTGGCATCAAAATATACTTAAAGGCCCACTTCACCTCTGGGAAAACCAGATCTTATTTTATCGTTGTTTGGGACACGATCAACACATGCATTAGTGATGTATTTTGCATCATTGTGATGCAGCATGATGCATCATATGATGCAAAATGCATCACTAGTCATGCTGAAATACTAAAATATCTCAAAACACAGATTGAACACAAAAAATAATTGTGTTGATCGTGTCCCAAACAACAATAAAATAAGATCTGGTTGTCCCAGAGGTGAAGTGGGCCTTTAAGGTACCAATAGTATAGCCTACTCATTATAAAGAATATCTCATTTCACAACCTTTCAAAATAAAAAGTTGAGAAAATAAGGCTTAATGTATGTTTTGTATTAATAATCTAAAGTCTGCAAAGTAGCTACAGATGTGCTGTTTCAAACCTTCACACGTCCTGCCATTGGCAAGACTTTCAGATTTTCAGAACATTGAGCTTGTAGATCAGCTATTTTGGATTCTGCTTTTCAATGGGAATGGAGTGATGTCTTTACATTTGCGAGTTTCGGCAAAAATACGCTCCATTCTCCATAAAAAATTGAAAGGCAAAACAGGGAAAGGAACCTGTGAAAAAAATGCATTTACAGGTCATTTTTAGGAAAAGAGCAGTAAACACTGAAGAGTTGAAACGGCACATATGTAGTAACGAAAGCTATCAAATAACTGTAGTGTAGTAAACTGCAAAGTACAATATACAATAAGTCCAATACTTCAGTACTTTGTTACTTTCCACCACTGTCTTTATATTATGTTCATAACTCCATGTGGTTATGATTTGTCAGGTTGTATTCAGTACCAATGGTTAAATGTTTTAGAGATAGCGTAGAAGAGAAAATAAATACTGCCCAAATAAACAGTGTCGGTTTAAATTAACACATCTTTGATGTCAGCAGGAGGATTTTATACGGTTTCCAGTTTAGGTGAAGCACCGTTTTGATGTGTGTCTACACAGATAGACACAATGAAAAACATTCGACTCGTCTCCATCAGCTACTGAAGACGCTTCATCTTGCCATCCATTTTGTTGTAGTTATCTTGACGAACACGAGCATCTCGATTAAGTGAAGTCTCCCAGTCAGGGAAATTGAAATTGAAAAGTTCAAAGGGAGTCTTCTTACAGCACAGATGGTTATCAAGCCCTCATTTCCACGCTCCAGACGAGAAAGGGAATCAGACGGAGAGAGAAACGATAGATAGAGAGCAGACCGGTCAGGAGATATACTGTAGTGAAAAGTACATTTTCTGTAGGGGGAAAGATTTTTGATTCATTTTTCCCTAACACATGCTGCATTTGATGTACACGCACATTAAAAATCACAGAACCGCGCCGATCCGTTTCCTTGAAAGATGTCAATGCACCAGAACTGCTGCGTTACAGAAAAAAAACAAACCCAATCAAAAATCAGAAAGTACTTTCCCAACATGCTTCTATTACAGTGAGCTCCACAGGGAGCTGCTGTGTTAAACGGGTAAAACACGTTTCTTTTCTGTGAAAGTCTGTGTTAAACCAGTGGACTTGGGGGCAAAGAATCTGATTAAGACTGAAATTAGATAGAGGGAAAAGGAGGAAATGTCTGTTACAGTGGTTCCCAAACTTTTGAGGTTGAGACCCAAACTAGTGAAAATAGCCGATCTAACAAGCTTGCATATTCGCGACGCATTGTAAGCTTATAGATGTGCTATTTTCACTTCTTCTGAAGTATATAAAATGTTTGACTTTTCCCTGAAACATTTAGATTTCTTTATTTTGTGTTTTTTGAAAATCTTTTGAAAGAATACAAAAAAATATATATATATTGTTGGAAATGAAAAGAAATATACTCGGGACCCATAAAAATGGGTCCACGACCCAAAGTTGGGTCCCGACTAGGGTTGGATATCGTCGGCGATACTTTTAATGGTATCGATTCACTGACGTCGATACTATCGAGTATTGGTTCACGTAAAAACGAACGATACCTTGTTTCGATACTTTTGAATGCACCCCTTGCCGGTCACATCTGTAACAGTTGGGCTACTGAGAGTTTAATGACTGCTTTTGTTGGCTACACTCGTTACTGTGAAAATAGTCGAGAATAGCCTATAATGTTTATTATCTATCTATAAATGCGAGAAGTCTCTGCGTGTGTGTTTGTAATCCGTGTATCTCGAGAACCGTTCGTCCCACCGGCTTCAGATTCGGCACGCGCGCTCCCCGCCGCGGCACGGAGTGCAGTGCCGGGCCTCGACCCGACCCGACGCGCGGTTTTCCCTAACCGGCGCGAAACGTTCGGAATCTCCTTATGCGGGGCTGATTGTTGACATCAGGCTGTTCCGGAGGAAATCGGCGCAAAATCGGTCATTGTGACATCACTGCAGTGCCGGGCGCAAGCGCTGACTCATTGTGACATCACTGCTGTGCCGGGCCTTGCCTCGACCCGACAGATATCTCCATATATGGGCATATGGGCAGATACAGAGATCTCCATACAGTATATGGGCATACATAGACAGATATCTCCGTATATAGGCATAAAAGGGACACAGACCCTAGACCCGACAGATATCTCCGTATACTGAGAACTCCATATATGGGCATCTTGCCTCGACCCCGACAGATATCTCCGTATATGGGCATAAGACTGAGAACTGAAATCGGTGCAAGCGCTGACTCATTGTGAGATTTGTGACATCACCTCATAAAAGGCTCTGACATCACGTACGCCACATGAGTCAACAAAAAATCTCTGTGAGTGTGTATGTATGTATGTAATCCGCGTATCTCGAGAACCGTTCGTCCCACCGGCACGCGCGTTCTCCATATATGGGAATAAAATGAATGCCCGTATGCGGAGCTGATGTCTGACATCAGAGTTTTCCACAATCGGTACTGTGTGTCCAGAGATCTTCATATATGGGCATAAGTGGACAAAGACAAACAGATGGTCAAAACGGGTCCTATGACAACAGGTATATTGGGGTTTGCATTAAAGGGTGGGGCATTCATGGGGTTTGCATTAAAGGGTGGGGCATTCATTCCCTATTTCAAATTCGGCACGCGCGTTCCCCACCGCAGCAGGTAGTGCAGTGCTCGGCCTCGACCCGACCCGATACACGATTTTCTGTAACCAGCACGAAAGGTTCGGATTCTGATGTCTGACCAGGATTTTCCGGAACTGACACTGTGTCTGCATAGATCTCCATATATATGCATAAAATGGATGCAGACAGACAGATACAGATATCTCCATAAATGGGCATAAATGGACACAGGCAAACAGATGGTCAAAGATCTCCATATATGGGCATAAAGTGGACGCAGACAGACAGATACAGATATCTCCATATATGGCATAAATGGACACAGGCAAACAGATGGTCAAAACGGGTCCTATGACAACAGGTATAATGGGGTTTGCATTAAGTTTGTCTCCTCCTCCATCTGTTTGTCTGTGTCCCTTTATTCCCATTATGGAGATCTCTGTATCTGTCTGTGCCTCCGACTGTGTTGCAGACACAGTGCCGGTTCCCCCTTTAATGCAAACCCCATTATACCTATTGTCATAGGACCCGTTTTGACCATCTGTTTGAAAAAGCGACAGAGATCTCATATATGGGCATAAAATGGACGCAGATAAACAGATATCTCCATATATGGCATATATGGGCATACAATGGACGCAGAATCACAAAGTTCTCCATATACGGGCATAAAAGGGACACAGACAGACAGATACAGAGATCTCCATATATGGGCATAAAATGGACGCAGATAGACAGATATCTCCATATATGGGCATATAATGGACCCAGAACTATAACTGCAGTGATCTCTATATGGACATAAAATGGACGCCGACAGACAGACAGATACAGATATCTCCATATATGGGCATAAATGGATAGGCATAAAAGGGACACAGACCCTAGACCCGACAGATATCTCCGTATACTGAGAACTCCATATATGGGCATCTTGCCTCGACCCGACAGATATCTCCGTATATGGGCATAAGACTGAGAACTGAAATCGGTGCAAGCGCTGACT
>NC_137812.1:45406632-45431632 GCF_963921795.1 Nannobrachium achirus
TAATCCCATAACATGGAGGCCGATGGGGAATCTCATCTTTAATGTCCATTTTCTCCAAACAACACTTTTAAAGCCTAGGATGGCATTAGATTCTCGCTACAAAAACATAACAACAAAGGCATCGATCGGCCATTTTAGAAACCACATGGTGTGACGACCGCTCCCGTTGTATGACGTCATGACGTCAACCCGGAAGTATTTACGCAATGGACTTCTGGCCTTCAAAATAAGACAATGGAGCGTAATGGAGCCCTGCGAGCGGCACGCTACACATTTAACCCATTCATGTCTGGAGCACTAAATGGGTTAAAATGATTGTCTATCCATTACTTTTTCAATTCATTGAATAATTGAAAATAACATCAAATGATTTTTTTTAAATGTTTATAGTGTATATAAACCGACCGATGACGTTCCACAACAGTGTCATGAAAGAATGGTGAAAGGCTGCTCTTGTTTTATATGCTGCTTTAAAATGATTAGTGTGGACACAATCTATAGGAACCAATCTGTCTTGAGAGATTAGTGTGGACATGACCTGAGGAGGTTCTTCAGACAAAGATGTGTTTCATGGCATGGCAAAGTGCTGCTGTACTGTACATACAGTATGTCTGCATCCCGCAGATTAGCTACATTCCTATTTATTTCCTATTTCTAAAGTCAGCAGTGCTACTCATCCACCCACCATGGAATCCCAGCAACAAAACTGCTATTTTCTCCCATGTTTAGCCAATTAACTGAAAGTGCATGATGTCTGAAAGGGTAGATTATATTCATGATGCATTGGGGGAGGGGGGAGGGGGTGTACACCACATTACAGTGGATCTCTGGCTGGTCTAAAAAACAGAAGAGAAGGCATTGTCTCGTAGCGTTGCTCCTGAGGCTCACTTTACCCACTTGGGCTGAAAGACCTGAGGCAGGGAAACTGGCAGCTCCAGCATGTACGGAGGCAGGCAGTGGGTGGCCAAGCCTGAACAGATGAGCCTTATCTGGGCAGAGCATGTGTGAGGTGCCCCTCCATCTACCCCTGGCTGTCCTGGAGCCCTGGCTGTCGCTCGCTCGCTCACTCGCTCGTCTTTGCTTTTTTCAGTTGAGAAAAGACGCGCACACTTGCAAACATGACCCAACACACACGAAGAGCACACATGAAGAGATACACAAGTGGTGTAAAAAGTACTCACATATTTTACTTAAGTAAAAGTATCAATACTGCAATATAGAAATAGTCTGTGACAAGTAAAAGTCCGGAATGTATCAAAATGTATTTGAGTAAAAGTATGAAAAGCGATGCGACGCGTTGTGCTCCACAAAGTAACTAGTCACTCAAGTTTTCAAATAAATGTAGTGGAGTAAAAGTACGATATTTGGATCCGAGATGTAGTGGTGTAGAAGTAAAAGAATTAGAAATTGGAAATACTCAATTACAAATACCTCAAGTACTTAAGTAAATGTACTTAGTTACAGTACTTTTACACCACTGGACACACACACTGTCAAGCACATGTTTGCACATGGCCTCTGTCTGGTGGTCCAGGAAACACTTCAAAACTGTTATACTTTTCAGGAAAGTAGCAAAAGTAGCAGATCTGCAAGCTCAAGCTTGTGGTGTGCGTGTGCGTGTTTGTGTGTGAGTGAGTGTACTAACTTCACCATACTGTTCAGTTGGAGCATGTCGATGCAGTCTATGAAAGAGCAGCAGGGCTGGAGGGCAGCCGGTGGTGCAGGGATAAAGTACCTGTATGCAGTCTGGGGTTTAAATTCTCCACGGTGACTCTGGCTTGGCCAGGCGCTCCAACAAACACAGTTGGCTGGGTCTCTGTCGCTGCACTCAGGGGCGTCACAAGGGGTAGGAAAGTGGGACTGAGTTACTAGGGCCCAAGGTGGTGGAGGGGCCTTAATTATTTTATACTTTAGCTATTGAAAAATAGCAGATCTACAAGCTCACAGCGCGGCACCGAGTGCCGCGCTGCGAGCTTGTAGATCTGCTATTTTTGAAAAGTCGTGAAAATGTGCGCAAATCTTTGAATATATGTATTTTTTAAGCGAACATTTGTAACTCAAATTTTGCTTCCGGGGAGGGGTCCCTGGAACTAAATATTTTGAGATGGGGGGTCTAGCTGTGGCCAAAGACATATCATCTTGGGGGGTCCTTCACATGAAAACGTTTGAGCACCACTGACATAGAAACATACGTTTCTTGCACACATTTTAACGATTTTTTTCAAAAATAGCAGATCTACAAGCTCGCAGCGCGGCACTCGGTGCCGCGCTGTGAGCTTGTATATCTGCTATTTTTCAATAGTTAACATTCATGGGGGGCCCGCAGTGAATACTTGTACCCAGGGCCCAGAATTTGGTGTGACGCCCCTGGCTGCACTAGAGACTTCTGCACAGCGTTCAGGGCACCTGTTCAGCGAGGAGCATTCTTTCGTTCACCTTAATTCATTTCATTTCACAAAGTTCAATTGAGGCCAAGCTCTCTTTTCCAATGGCGCCCTGATTACAGTAAACATGCGATATTAAACACAAACACCAATAGATTACAGATTACAAACAGATTACAAACACGAATGGATTACAGGACCAGTAAGACTCCCTAAATCGGGAGATAAGCGACCGTCAGGTTGCATACACAAGCTTTAGAAGGCTATGGTTGCCAATCAGGAGGGAATATGGGAAATGGGACAGATCCATGTTGATGACATGACTTTGACTTTGACATGATTTTGATTTTAGGGCAAAATCTGTAGGAGCAGTGTCCAAATATGTGTTTTGCAAAAATCGGCCTGATGGTGGCAGATGCATAGATGGGACAGATGCATGTTGATGACATGACTGTAGCCATACTGTGTACCGCTTTGCGTGATTTTAGGGCAAAATCTGTAGGAGCAGTGTCCAAAAATGAGTTTTGCAAGAATCGGCCTTATGGTGGTGCTAGAAGAGGGCCAAGTGAGAATTGAGGGGCTGTGGTTGTGGTCTGGCAGCCAAGGAGTGTATGTGCAAAGTTTGGCATGGATAGGGGGCAACGGTGATGGAGATATGAGTAGGGGAAAAGTGTGACGTGACGTGACTGACTGACAGACAGCCGGTGGAGGTTTTGATAGTAACTGCGACCTGGCGGTCGCAATAATAGACATTTCAGAAAGTACAAGTACAGCCAGCTCTCTTGTTCCTGTGTTTGTTCCTCTGCACATGTTCCTAAATGGAAATCCTCACTGTTGCAGGGAAGCGACTGGTGACTCCATGTGTATTGGAGTTGACATGTGGTTGTCTGCACCCTCCCCAGAACATACAGTACAGTAGAGGTTGGTCTGCACCCTCCCCAGAACATACAGTACAGTAGAGGTTGGTCTGCACCCTCCCCAGAACATACAGTACAGTAGGGGTTGGTCTGCACCCTCCCCAGAACATACAGTACAGTAGGGGTTGGTCTGCACCCTCCCCAGAACATACAGTACAGTAGGGGTTGGTCTGCACCCTCCCCAGAACATACAGTACAGTAGGGGTTGGTCTGCACCCTCCCCAGAACATACAGTACAGTAGGGGTTGGTCTGCACCCTCCCCAGAACATACAGTACAGTAGGGGTTGGTCTGCACCCTCCCCAGAACATACAGTACAGTAGGGGTTGGTCTGCACCCTCCCCAGAACACACAGTACAGTAGGGGTTGGCAGTGACAGACACTTTATTGTTGCTGTCGGGCAGAAACCTTTCATCTCCATATTTTAACTTTTTTAGTTTTTTTCTGAAATGAATGCCCTTCTTGATCATACTGCAGCGTCGCACAAAAGCATCAGAAGTAGCAGATCTGCAAGCTCCAAACACTGTCAATCTGCTACGTTTGATGCTTTAGAATTTGAATCCTGAAAAGTAGCACTTTTGGACGTATGAGGTTTCCACCCAACAGAGTTGATCTACTGTATGGGAATTGGCAAAACGACTAAATTGTGTTAGAAAATGAAACACAAAAAATACAAAAGAATTGGGTTGATAAACATTATGTTAGAGGCTCTTCTTCGTCTGTACCGTCTCCATTTGAAATAAGATGTCATTAATAACCTGTGTGGGCATGTGTGCGTTGAGGTAATCTAGGAGGACTATAGTAGACATGAGTTGTGATGGGGGAGAATATGCAAAAAAGAGTGGCTTAAGGGATGGGACGATATGAAAATTTCATATCACGATTATTGCGACCAAAGAAATCGCGATTTACGATATTATCGTGATAATCAAAATATCCCCAACATCCATTATCCTGAGGTGGAACATTTGCCAAAAAATTGCAGATCTGTAGATCAGCAATTGTTTGGCAAATATATTTGGTAGATGAGTGAAAAAAATAACGTATCAAGTACGTACTGTATATTATAAATACGCACCAGATATGCAGCTCGGCAAATAAAAGGTGAATTGATCCCAGTGCACTACGGAGCACGATATCACGATAAATTAAATCTCCATGATACGATTATCGCGACTGTTTTCTATCACGATAAACGATAATATCGCTTATGGTCCCATCCCTAGAGTGGTTACTTGTTGTGACTCTACGCAGTAAAATCCGCAGTGCTAATCTGTCCACTTGTAACTCTGTTAGGTCACTCTCAGAGGTAGATTTACACTGAGGACTTTGTAGTGTTGGTTGTTTATTTCTCAATCCCTTAAATCTCAAGTGTCCTCAAAAGGCTCACCAGTGGCTCGTGTTCTCTTCAGAAGAATCAGGTCACGGCTCAACACTGCGTGTATGTCTGTGCCTGTGAGAGAGAGAGAGAATGAAGTGTGTGTGCGTGCACGGTTTTAAGCTGTGACTCAGTGATTTTGGGAATTATAGTATTAGGTCCCAGATGAGCAGGACTGATCCTAAATCAAACACACAAGTATGTGTGCACACACACTCACGCACGCACGCACGCACGCACGCACGCACGCACGCACGCACACACAATCCTTTTCAAGACAAGTAGTTTCAGTTAAGTTGTTACGCAGAGACAGCCTTAATCCTAATTTATACTTCTTCATATGACGGTGTAGCGACCCGAACAAAGCAGAGCTACAAGCCCACAAGGTGTCGCATCCATGACCCGTTGTGGGCTTGTAGATCGACTATGTTCGGTGCGCGACACTGTTGTGTGATAAAGTATGAACCAGGTTTTATAGTTGTCGCTGCTCAAAGTGACACAAAGTGTGTATGCTCCCATTAGTCTGGTCATCATCCTTACATGTATTATAAAACACAATGGCTGAACAATCCACTGAGTCCCGTCTAAGTCATACTGTCTAACTTTTCCAATTAAACAAAAGTATTTTTTGATATCTTTCATAAGTATATTTTTCACAATGACCATTCCACATAAATGTGTTTTTGACAACTTCTCTAAACACTATTAAACACTCATTCACTAGAGCCCCATGACACATCAAAACGAGTTAGGCACCAGAAACGTACCGTAAATGTATTTATTTATGTATTTAATCAATTCCATTCCTGGCAACTTGTTGTGTTCCAAATTATGTTCACAAATAGTCGTTAGGACCATGCAGTGTTCCTTTTTGAGCGCTACTTCTGTATAGACAAACGTTGTAATGATAATGGAGCTACTGTATCATGGAGCTAGCAACATACAACAAAAAGACTGTTTTGACTGATGGCAAAACAGAAAATGAATGTTACACAGTATGACTTTAACCAGGGCCAGGGTCTTCAATGTTTTAGCTGATAGGGAGATGAAGCAGGGACCCCCATTACATTAGTATAGAATTATGTCGCAGATTAAACATTTTTATTGATTCCACAGATAGGCTCATAGACTTGTTTGACATCACTGTCATCAGTGTTGTGTTGGATTCATGTTAATGTATATTTTCAGACATTTAACCACATAAACCCTAAATCCCTTGTAAACTTCACATTTCACTCCGTACTTGGTCTGCTCTATTTCCCCTCTACGCCAAACCTCTTGCTGAAAATAGCCAATCTACAAGCTGCGGGGCATTGAGAGTAGGGATGCTATGGGTTCAAGTGGTCAATGTAAAAAGGGCGTAGTATAGACCCCTGAGGGACTCTTGTTAGTGAAGTACTTAGTGAAGTAGTGGTTAAGCTCTCTATCGTGACCTTGCGTGATCCTTAGCCTTTATTGCTGGGACACAAATCTGCTTTCATGGTAATAGATTGTGTGTAATCCATGTATCCTTTGTCATTGTGGACCAGATTTGAGACAGCTTTAATAAGTAAAATGCATGCACAAATCATTGTGTTTTTTTGTGTGATTAGTGTGTAGACAGACATGCAGCCCTAGAATACGTCACATACAGTATGTCATACAGCCACTGAATTGCCATGAAACATCATCGTAAAGCAGTAGTTCCCAAACAATGAGTAGGGACCCATTTTTAAGGGTCACAAGTAATTATACACTTTTAATTTGTTTGCTATGTTAACAAAAAAAGATTATTTAAATAGAAATATTCAACAAATTAAAGAAAATTAATACTTGCAAATGGCTTGCTTTTCATTAAATCAAACAATTAAAAAATCCATAAATGTAAAGAAATGTTAAGAAATTGTGAAAACACATTGCGACGTGTTGTGATCAGCTGTTTTTGAAATATTAATAATAACGACGAGAAACTGAAACTTGCACGTTAGGTCTCTCGAGCAAAAAGGTTTGGGAACCCCAGTTGCAGAGGATTTAGGAGCAACGTCTTAATCATGTTCTTCTCTTTTACACTTCTGCTCTCCTCTCCCCCTCTCCATCACTTCTTTTCTGTCTCACCCTACACCCTTTACACCCACCAAACCCCCACCCACCCACCCACTTTAACCCCAGGTGTCCCGGGCAGTGACTACATCAACGCTAACTACATCGATGGCTACCGCCGTCAGAATGCCTACATCGCCACGCAGGGTTCCTTGCCGGAGACCTTCTGTGACTTCTGGAGGCTAGTCTGGGAGCAGCACACTGCCAACATCATCATGATGACCAAACTGGAGGAGAAGTCACGGGTAAGACACACAGGCCACCCACTGAGGAGGGCAGAGAACAGAGTTGGGATAGAGTATAGTGGACGGTACGGTACGGTACGGTACGGTACGGTACGGTACGGTACGCAGTGTTGGGGAAGTTACTTTGAAAGCGTAACGTGTACAGTTACAAGTAACTCACCATGGCAGTAACTTGATCAAGTTAAAGTTATACCCCTGGAGGAATGTAACTTATAAAGTTTCAAGTTATATAGAAAAAGTAACTTGAGTAACTTGAGTTACTTTTTTTTCAGCGTTACATTGAGAATGTACATTATTTTGGTGTGCATGAAACAAAATATAATATCCTACAAAAAAAGTCATGCCAGTAGAAATATGCCTCTCAACTCAATCGTCAATCTTATCACATCTCTATGCATATTAACTAAACTGTTACATGACATTTGATCGTAACAGTAAAACTATACTTAACTTTACTGTAAAAATAAATTGGGCCTATGCCTCTTTATTTAACAAAGGTTGACATTTTCTTTTGTAAACATCTGTGTTCCTAAAATAAAATTCCACAAAAAAGAGGATCTGTTGAGGATACTGTACATTAGTCTGATCTTCAATTTGATCACATCTCAATTGTAAAACTGTAACTTAACTGTAAAAAAAAAATAGAAAAAGACTGGTGCCTTGTGTGATAGCTACACCTTTGCTATACAAATTAATTAAACTGTTAAATGACATTTGATCGTCAATCTTAACAAATTTTAAATGTAAAATTATAACTTGGCTTGTAACTTCTTGTAACTTGTAACTTGAGCCAAAAATTACCCAAAAAGTATCTTAGTTACATGACGAGTTACAGAAATATGAATGTAACTCAGTTACCAGCAAGTTACAGCAAAATGTAACTTGCGTAACTCAGTTACATGTAACTTTAACTTCCCCAACACTGACGGTACGGTACGGTACGGTAAAGTTAGGACTGCACTGGACAGGATGGGGAAGAACATGTAATGACTGGTGATGAGGTGAAATGATATTATTATGTAGCAGTGAATACCTTGTGTTGCTAGATGGAGTTTGAACGCTGAGAACTTGGACATAAACACCAGTTGTAGATGAGGTTGAATGTAGGGAGTAGCTACAGGTTGAAGGTCACACAGCTGCCAGCAGAAGAGTGGGCCTT
The DNA here is from genome assembly GCF_963921795.1 of Nannobrachium achirus. Lineage (NCBI taxonomy): Eukaryota > Metazoa > Chordata > Actinopteri > Myctophiformes > Myctophidae > Nannobrachium > Nannobrachium achirus. Next base: position 45,414,794 of record NC_137812.1, read on the forward strand.
TGTTTTATGATTCACACAGCTTAGTAGAGGATATCAAATGTTTTAGCCAATTATAAGCAGAGAGTCAGGAAGAGGAAGTTAGTCTGTCTTTGGTGTAGGATGTATGTATTTGTGTGTGACTGTTACCGTTTTCTATTATCTTCTAACATCGTATCTGAGTCAAGGTTTGCTGTTCTTATGAGAGTTTTAATTCCGCTGGGCTTTAGCCATAAAGTCCATAAATGAAGTAGGATTTCTACGTCACTGGACAGGACATGGCCCACACTGGGCGGATAGGCCAGAATGCAGCAACATCACCAAACAGTTGAATGTCATCTCTTTACTGGAGGGGGAAGGGAGACAGTAACTAAAGGGTAGACTGTCAGAGATACAAAGGGATTGAATGAAGACTCAAGTGTTTTACTGTGCAAAAGGTGGTTAATACTCAAGTGCCGGCCGTGAAAAAAGAACGTTTTTCTAACGAGAAAAGTTTGAGTTAGAATTTTTGGGGTTTGGGAATCCGTTATTTGTTGTTGACCGTTTTACGAGTATGAAACAGCCTACAGGGACAGACAGGGAAGTGAGGTGCCAGACAGACAGACAGACCTTATTGATCCTGATAGAAATTCAGTTGCCACATCAGCGCATATCAGTAAGTATGAAACACAGATACAAATAGGAGTCGAGAGATACAACAAAGTAATATGGTAACAATAATTTAATGTAACGTACAAAATATGAAAGAGAAGACTTTGCCTGGTTAGATGTTAAAGGTAGGGTAATTGATATTTGTTAAAATAAGTATTAAATTGCTCTATATTCTGATTAGTGCTCATTGATTGTTCTCTCCAGATCTTTAGTAGAAATAAATAGCATTTTCAGGTCAGGATACCAGGGACGTGCTGGGCCCCTGATTCAGCCCGGGAAAAAGAGTTGGAGAGGCCCTCATCGCGCGCTATAGAGAGAGATCTCTCTCTATAGTGCTGCTGCTACTCAAAGATTTGCCATTTCAGATCATGACAAGTGACAAGCCAGTGGGCCAATTACATGAGTTATATTTCGTCGTTGTCGGGTGGAAACCATGTATGTCCAAAACCGTTTGTTTTGTATTTATCATTTTAAAAATGATTTAAACTAGTGAAAACAGCCGATCTACAAGCACACAACGCCTCGCACCGAGAGGCGTTGTGTGCTTGTAGATCTGCTGTTTTCACTACTTTTGTGCGACAGGCAGGGCTTTGCTTTGCGAAAAAATGTACACATTTGAAACTTGGAGATACGAGGTTTCTGCCCAACAGTGACGATTTACTTTGTTGGCCGCCCAGCCCCCAAAATGGAACGAAGGCCAACATTTTATTTTTAATGTTTTCCTAATGGCCGGCCTGGACCGGCCGGGAATGAACCGGACGTACGGGAGTTGGCCCGATTTTCCCAATGGCCAGCACGTCCCTGCAGGATACCAATTTGATCAATCAGGAGAGAGAACTCACACAGGATACAGATTAAAAAAAGGGAAATTGGAAGTGGTACAGTATAGAATTTAAGTTGATAAATTGGGTACCCCTCCCCAACAAAATGTATTTTCTGTTTATTAAAGAGGTGGAGAGAGGAGTAGACCCCTGTTAACAAAACATAAATATCACTTACCCTACCTTTAAAGGTGATGGGGATCGAATAGAACAAAAACAATGGAATAGAAGGTGCATGGGACTTGCAAAGACAATAGCAGCTGAACTGGGGAAAGATATTATGCAATCGAGGAGATAATCATTTTTGCTTCCAGGCATTTTGTTAACTAACAAAAAAAAGTAAATATTCATTGTAAATTTAAATGTAATATCAGAGTGAAATGAACACACATTGCTTGAGGTAAGATCAGTGATTAATTAATTGCTAACCAATTATGTCTGGAGCCCTGCTTCCCAAATGAATTTACCTTCGTCTCGTCTGTCCCTTTTTTCCTATTAACCTGTGCTTTGTGTTAAAGCTCTTTCTCCTTACCAACTCTTCCAACTCTCTCTGTTGTGTCTGTTTGACCCTCAGATGCCTTCTTATTTCTTCTCTAAGGCAAGATCTCTCTTTCTCTCCTTTGCTAAAGGCCACTTTATACCCTGTCCATTGACCGCATCGCACAACAAAAACATTATTTTTTGTTGTGCGACACGGACGTTGGACAGAGTATAAATGATCCTTTATCCTTTGTGCAAAACACCACCTCTTCTCACATGGTTTTCTCTCCCTAAACCTGTTTCTGTTCACTCTTTGTTGTTTTTTCTGCTGTACTCCGTTTTTCTTTCAAAAGCACTGAGTGAGAATGCTCGCCACAAGCCTTCTTCACAGTCAGTAGGCTTGAAATGGGTGTTCAGATTGACCACAGCAGTTCGGGAAAGTGCACTTTAAACTCCTGAGCGGTAATTCAACTCTGAGAGGGTAACAAAAATGACCCCGTAAAGGTCCATACATTTACTCCTAGAGTTAAATGAACACTCAGGATTTTACAGTGTGGGCATGTTAGATTCCACATATTGCATGATGACAGCGCTATAAGCTCTCTCTACAGACGTCCAATTTGTAGACCACGTCATCGTCACCAGAAATAGTTGGAAAACCCAGTTTTCCCCAAACAGGCTTTCTACTGTAGCTACAGTGCCACGCTAGACGCATCCTAACATCACTTGACACTTAAAACGATCAATAATTCACCACCAGAACAGCTGTGACGTCGTGCGGCAATGGGGGGGGGGGGGGGGGGTGGAAAGATTGTATTGCCTGCATTTCCATTTCTTTTTAATTCCTGCCTCTTTCATATCTGTATGAGATTGTGAGCTGTCTGCTCGAGTAAAGGATTTAGTCTCATTTGTTACAACTTACAACTATAACTCATTATGCCTGTAAGCATTATAAGCAGTATGTCTATTCAGATGATTTGTGTACACATTCTACACAAGCCCAGCGTGGGTCCTACTCGCTGCTACACCAAACCATACAAGACTACAGCCAAGTTGCGCTGTTAGCCTATATATCAACCTACGTTATTTTCTTTACACAAGGCATTTTACTGCCTTCCCACTGGGGTTTTGGCAGTGGCCTAGGCCCCCCTACATGGACAACCATTCCAGTCCTCACTGGCCTGCAGTGTCTCAGGGCCTGATGGGAAAACGACAGTTGAAAAGCTGTAATTACAGCCCGAACGTCTTGGGCCAAAACGCATAATCCCCAGTCTGGAGCAGTGGAATGCAGAGCGAGCTGAGCCGAGCTCCCTGCTGTCTTTGATGTTAGGACTGGAGGGATCAGCACATAGCGTTTGGTTTGGCCTGATTCTGCCAAAAGGCCCCGCTTCTCCCCTCTCCTCATAGCGATGGGATTCTCTCCCCCATCCCCATCCCGATCCCTCCTCTCTGTGGTCTCTGAGGCCGAGCTAAAGAACTACAAATATGCCCGCCCGATACGGTAGGAATTCAGTGCGTTGCGGCGGCGCGGCATGCTGGGATTTGGTGTGCTGCGTGTGCATTTATTCTTTTGCATAGGGATTTGGTGGGATGGAATATAGGGCAATGTACTGCGTCAGACATGCGAGGGGCTAAATGCTAGGTGTGGGTTCTGGAGGCCTCTCTGTGGGAGCCCGCCGACCCATAACACGTTGTACGCTTCATGACACATGAACGGTTTCATTTTGTTATGACACAGGCAAGATCTTTGATATAAAAAAAAGCAAGCATGCAGTTTCTCTCTTATCCTCTTTGTCCTTCTCTCACTGTGTCATGGGCACACACACATACTCACACACACACACACACACACACACACACACACTCTCTCTCTCACGGAAATGGCTTTCATACGCACACGGTTCTTTCCGTGCACATTTTTTTCTTTTTTTCCACATATACCACCGTTTCACAAAATGTTGTTTCAGCAGCACCCCAATTTACTAAGCAATTAGAACGGGGGTCTTCAACAGGAGGTCTTCAGAGTTACTACAGGGGGGGCTGTCAAATCGTTGTGTGATAGGATAATTATTTTACATTAACAACTTGAACCCTAGCATCGCTATTCTGAGGATCATTTTTGCCAGAAACGGCAGTTCTACAAGCTCACAATGCCTTGCGCTGCGAGTGTTTACCAAGTATTGGTCAAATGTCTGAAATTACACATTAACACTCTTACTGCCTAATTAAGGATTTAAGGATGTCTTATACTGCCATCAAAGTAGATTACCTTTGCGATTTTATAGAAAAATATCCATTCATTATTTCCAACCGCAATCTTTTGTAAAAGACAGACATATCTCATCGAGTTGTGAAGAAAAGAAAAAGTCAACTGAGCGCTGCCGTTCCAATGAACGAGACTAAAGATTGTCCCTTGTTTGCACCAGTTGTAGAGCATAGAAACAGAGAAACTAGATCCAGGCATAGAAAACGACCAGAAAAGTGATCCCGCCACCATTGTTGTTTACGTGTGCTCAAGATTTGAGACTAGCGTTACGGGAGCTGCCGCTACTGCAGACACCCGCGCCACGCCTCATCTGCTCAGACAGGCTCTGCCCGGGAAAAAACGAACGTTCGGTATGGCGGCGCGGGAAAAGAAACAAGCGTTCGTTCGGCGGTAAAAGAGCATGAATCCAACATACACTGATGGTGCTAGATCTGCTTATGTATGGTATGAAATCTGGAACAGGTCATCATTGTCGGGTGGAAACCTTGTATCGCCAATTTTCTAATTTGTATGTTCTTTCGCCCTGCTTCATCGTACAAGGCCGTCGCACAAAAGTAGTGAAAACAGCCGATCTACAAGCACACAACGCCTCGCACCGCGAGGCGTTGTGTGCTTGTAGATCGGCTGTTTTCACTTGTTTAAATCATTTTTAAAATGAAAAATGCAAAACTAACATTTTTTTGGACATACAAGGTTTTCACCCGACAACGACGATGTAGTGCTTAATTTCTCTCAGCTAAGGAGTCCTTGGTCTGAAAAAACGTTGAAGACCCCTGAATTAGAAGCCTTGTAGACCCCCACACGCCCCCCACCACCACCACCAGCACCACCACCGCACTAAAACACTGTTGTGGTCGCGTTGTGCATCGTCATCATGGTCATCATCTTCTCACAGCTTGTGGTGTCCCCCTGCAGGTGAAGTGTGACCAGTACTGGCCCACCAGAGGCACGGAGACCTACGGCCTCATCCAGGTCACGCTGCTGGACACAGTGGAGCTGGCCACCTACTCTGTCAGGACCTTCGCCCTCTATAAGGTAGGTTGGGGTGGGCAACTTTGATGATGGTGAGGGCCACTATATTTCCACCTTCACTCCAGAGGGCCACATTGCATATTGCCACGTCCTACTTTGTCACTTTCTAGTATCTCATACAAAAAGAAGCAAAAATAGCCGATCTACAAGCTCAAAACGCATCGCAGCGCGATGCGTTTTGAGCTTGTAGATCGTCTATTTTTGCTTCTTTTGAATTGGAATCCTGAATTATTTTTTTGTTATTTTTTTAATTGGAATCCTGAAATGTAACATTTTGATTTAATTTCAAACACATTTAGTTATAAACTCATGTTAACTTTATGAACCTAAATACAAATACCTACATTGGACATAAAATAAATACATTTTAATACTACTATACTAGTCATTAAGCTACTAATATAGACAGAATTAAAGCAGGTCATGTTTGGAATTGTAACAGCTGAAATCAATAAAATATCAGTATTCCAGTATTAACCTGCGGGCCGCATTAAGTGAAGGTTGGGGCCGCATGTGGCCCCCGGGCCGCCAGTTGCCCATGTATGAGGTAGGAGATATACAAGCTCACTCATAGATAACTACACGAGTAACTACACAAGTAACTACACGAGTAACTTCACGAGTAACTAAAGATGAGAGATGTAGTAAAGTAGTATTGAAAATTTGAAATGACTAAATTACTGAGTAAATGTACTTAGTTACTTAACACCACTGGCTGTATGTATGTATGTATTTTCTGCCCGACTGCAATGATATATTGTTTGTATATCGTTGTTGTCGATGTTCATTTCGATGTTCGTGTTTTTTCGTCAAACGAATGCCCTACTTGATTCTACTACAGTGTCACGCAAAAGTAGCAGATCCACAAGCTCGCTCGTGGAGCGGTTCAAGCTTGTAGATAGATAGATACATTATTAATAGATTACTATTTTAGATCTTGAAAAGTAACAGTTTTGGACATGATATGCAGTACTGAATGCTTTACTTAAGTAAGTAGCAACATCATCATGTAGAAATACTCGGAAAAGTCGTACACTATAAGTAAAAGTCCTGCATTCAAAACTATAGTTGAGTAAAAGAACCAAAGTATTTGCATCAAAATAAACTCACAGTACTCATTTTATGCAGAATGGCCCAGTTCACAGGAATGTAATTAATAATGCATTATTGTCACACGTTGCAGCTGGTAAAGGTGGGGCTGATTTTAATTACTTGATGTGCTGCTGGGTAGCACACACTTATTAATAATACATAATAATTAATCAGTTCATGTAACCATAATGTTTTGTAACCATGATCCAAATCTGCAAACTAGTAAAAAAATATCAAATAGTACAAAATGTGCCTGAAAAAGAGAGGAGCAATCTGAGCACTCAAAAAGTTAAAAAAGGAGGGGAACGGACGTAAAAACTGTACTTTATTTCATTACCAAATAATAAAAGCCAACCTGTTTCGACCAACGCAGGGTCTTCATCAGGTACACAATGTGCCTCTGAGATGTAGTAGAGTAGAAGTATAAAGTATTAAAGAAATAAAAATACAAATTGTTGTGTGTGCTTGTAGATCTGCTGTTTTCACTACTTTTGAGCGGCGGCCTTGTATGATGAAGCAGTGCTTTACCTTGCGAAAAAAAGAATTACAAATTTGAAACTTGGAGATACGAGGTTCCTGCCCGACAGTGACGATATGCTCATCATTGTGTGTTATAATAACACTTTCTCAGAGTGGCTCCAATGAGAAGCGAGAGGTTCGTCAGTTCCAGTTCACTGCCTGGCCGGACCACGGAGTGCCCGAACATCCCACTCCATTCCTGGCCTTCCTACGCCGGGTGAAGGCCTGCAACCCTCCAGATGCAGGACCCATGATCGTCCACTGCAGGTACTCTATGTGCTCTCTATGTACTCTATGGATTTGTGCAGCATGCGATCGCGTGTGTGTGTGTGTGTGTGTGTGTGTGTGTGTGTGTGTGTGTGTGTGTGTGTGTGTGTGTGTGTGTGTGTGTGTGTGTGTGTGTGTGTGTGTGTGTGTGTGTGTGTGTGTGTGTGCCTGCGTGCGTGCGAGAGAGAGTGTGCACGCGCAGTCTGAGTCACATTTTGAGGTCCAAAAATGTTGAAATGGCGTTCTTAGTTCTTTTGCCTCATGTGAGGTCCAAAGTGTCAGACTCCACTAGAACAATTTTGTTTTCTTTAGATTATTAGTGCTAAGGTTAAAATAAGGAAAGGATTCAGATTGGAGTCAGCGTTAGGATTAGGCATTTAGGGATTAGGTTTAGGGTTGGAGTTTGGGTCATTTTTAGTGTTCAAAATGTCAAGAAAAAGGAAAAGACACACACACACGTTGGTATTTCTATGCTTGTGAGGACAGCTTTCCTCACAAGCATAGAAATACCAACGTCTGTGTGTGTGCGTGTGTGTGTGCGTGCGTGCGTGCGTGCGTGCGTTGCGTTGCGTGCGTGTGTCTGAATATGTTTCTGAAAAAGTACAGTACATGCAGATTCCTTTTCTGACAGTTCTCAGAGTTCAATATAGGATAGCACAATTAATCTTAAAACGTTCAAGGAACACATTCAACTTATTTCCAATGTGGTCCATAATCCTTGTGGTCATTGGTTGTGCGTGCGTGCGTGCGTGTGTGTGTGTGTGTGTGTGTGTGTGTGTACGTGTGTGCGTGTCCACGCGCATGCATGAGAACACTTACGCGCGTTATTTTGGATTTCACTTGGCAGTGTAATTTTCATAAACCTTAGGCTCATTGAAACGCGATGAGGGCCCGGGACATCTCCCATAAAATCAGCCCGCGTAGGTCGCGAACTGAAATGAGATTGACCCACCATTACACGAAAACCCCAAAAACCATTCTCACTGGCTTAGACGCCCGCGCGCATTCCTGTCTAAACGCCCTCTATAAAGTTTTACAACAATAGCCACCATGCCGCTGGCCCCAATTCTACATAAGCAGATTTAATGTTGACTATTTATTTACCCATTAACGCATATAGACCGGGAACGCAACCATTATTTTATGCTTTAACTATTGAAAAATAGCAGATATACAAGCTCACAGCGCGGCACCGAGTGCCGCGCTGCGAGCTTGTAGATCTGCTATTTTTGAAAAATCTTGAAAATTTGTGCAAGTCTGTGAATATTTCGACACGATTCTAAAAGTGTCTTTTTCTGAAAAACTATGTTTCTATGTCAGTGGTGCTCAAACTTTTTCATGTCAAGGACCCCCAAAATGATATGTATTTGGCCACGGACCCCCATCTCAAAATATTTAGTTCCAGGGACCCCCCAGAAGCAAAATTTGAGTTACAAATGTTCGCTTTAAAAATACATATATTCTAACGTCTGCACACATTTTCACGAAAAATAGCAGATCTACAAGCTCGCAGCGCGGCACTCGCTGTGAGCTTGTAGATCTGCTATTTTTCAATGGCTTAAGTATAAAATAATTTGGGTCTAAATAGGTTAAACGTGTGTCATATCGACCAGGTTCATAAGTTGATATTATGAGACTCTGGTGCAGCAGTGTGCGCAGCAGGAGGCAGCTGGCTGGGGTGGATAAGACTGTGGATTAGGGATGGGACGATGCGCCATATTATCGTTTACCGTGATAAAAAAACACTCACGATAATCGTATCGTGGAGATATAATTTATCGTGATAACGTCCTCCGTCATGCACTGGGATCAATTCACCTTTTATTTGCCGAGCTGCATATCCGGTACCACTTAAACCCTCTATTGGTAAAAGGTACTTATACGTACTTGATAGAGTAATTTTTTCACTCTCTATCAAATGTCTTTGCCAAAAAATAGTCGATCTACAAGCTCACAACGCGTCACGTTGTGACGCGTTGTGAGCTTGTAGATCTGCTATTTTTTGGCAAATGTTTCCACCCCAGGATAATGGGGTTTTGATTATCGTGATAATATCGTAAATCGCGATTTCTTTTGTCACAATAATCGTGATATGAAATGTTCATATCGTCCCATCCCTGCTGTGGAGTCCCTGGCACCCACTGAGCTCCGCAGATGGAACGGAGCCCTTATCTTATGTTCTCCAGGGACATGACCAAGAGGATGGAGGAGAGGCCGTACTAGACTCATACTACCTAGACTAGAGAGAGAGAGAGAGAGGGCCATTTCTGCCCGACTTGTATTTGGCAGTGGTGGGGAAAGTATTCACCTCATATAACATTGAAAGACAGACGGATAGAACATAGTACTGGAGTAGAAGTAAAAGTACTGGAAATTGGAAATGCTCCAGTAAAGTACAAATACCTCAAAGGTGTACTTAAGTACAGTACTTGAGTAAATGTACTTGGTTACTTTACACCACTGTTATTTGGTAGCGACTGCTGCTGTCTGTCGCGACTCGCGATGCTGGAAACGGGACATTTTGGGCAGGTGACACGGCAGTGCGACTGAGTATGAATCTGGGCCTTAGTGAGGAGGTATTTGAAGGAGAGACAGGGACGGCTGGATGGAAGGGTCCAGACAAGTGATTGAGAGGGTGAGTTAGCGAGAGAGACGCGTGGAGTTTAACAAAGGGATATCTGCGGACTGGCAGAGAGAGAGAGAGAGAGAGAGAGAGAGAGAGAGAGAGAGAGAGAGAGAGAGAGAGAGAGAGAAGGAGGTCAAATCCAGGCCACCGGAGAATTGGAAATGACGAATTAAAGGAAAGTAATGGGGAGAGAGGAAATAGGCTATAAGAACCCCCTCTTGCAAATGCGAGAATGATAAAGTGATTGATTGGGAAGCAGGGGTGTAAGAAGGGGCCTTTAGAGACAGAGTAATGGGGGTTGAGGGAAGGAGACGCAAAGGTTGGCAGAAGAGGGGGGGGCCTCCTTATCTTCCTAACAGGCCCATGGAGTATCTAACAGGATTATCAGTCAAATTGAATTACCCCAGCAAGGCTCCATCATAATGTGCCTTAGCATATCGTCGTCGTCGGGTGGAAACCTTGTATGTCCAAGACCGTTCGTTTTGTATTTATCATCTTAATAATGAACTAAAGTAGTTAAAATAGCAGATCTACAAGCGCACAACGCCTCGCACCGCGAGGCGTTGTGTGCTTGTAAAACTCGTAGATACGAGGTTTCTGCCCGACAGTGACAATATCCACCGGCTGATATATCACTCAATGGAGTGAATCTCATTCCACCTGAGCAACACTTACACAAACACGCACACACACAGAGAAAGAGATTAATTTAACCATCTAGAGGGTTTTATTCACCGGGAGAAACCTGCGTGGTCAGTCTGTTCCATCATTTAGTTACCAGCGCAGCACAAAATGTGAAGTGTTTGGGTGGGTGACTAAATGGATTGTATTTCCGGACGGCGTGTCAATAGGACAGGACATCTTCCTATAAGACCAGCGCTGCTGACGCAGCTCTTATGTCAATTACCATGTCCTTTGTGCGCAATATTGCTGGCTGGCATCTCTATGAGACATACTGTAATTTACTTAGAGAAGATGGTGGAGCATTATTGTAACGGCTCATCTCTGGGATTTTACATGTGCAACTAGGAACAGACTGTCTTCTGAAAAACAAGAGGCTTGGTTTAAAAGGCACACACGTATAGACAGGAGGAATGCCAGCTCAATTATGTATATTCCATACTGCAGTGGTTCTAAAGTGGGATCTCCAGGGGTCCTTGAGCGGTATATTCGGCCGGTAGTATTCTTTTTTTTTTTTAAGCCCCCCCCCCCCCCCCCCCGCTTACACATTTCTCTACATCTACACATTTCTAAAGTGACAATTTAAGGACTTTTTAATAGCTCTAAATTGAAGAAATTAAACATTGGTCAAATTGTCAAATATTATAGCCAGAAATTGTGAAAATAGCCGATCTACATGCTCACAACGCCTTGCAACGAGAGGCGTTGTGAGCATGTAGGTCTACTATTTTCACAATAGAACCGTGTCATACAAAATGTATCTATAGTGCTCGTCAGGGTGGGGGGGTCCCCACTTAAAAAAAAAAACATTATTATAATTATTTTGGGGGTCGCCGCCTGAAAAGGTTGAGAACCACTGTTCTAGACATACTGCATGAAAAGGGTTTGAGTACCACTGATACACCGTATATTCATAGTTCTCTTCATTCATTGCCCTCCTCCCTTTCTTCCCATCCATCCATCCATCCATCCTCCCTCAGTGCCGGGGTGGGCCGTACAGGCTGCTTCATCGTGATCGACGCCATGACGGAGCGCATCAAGCAGGAGAAGGCGGTGGACATCTACGGCCACGTGACCCTGATGCGCTCCCAGAGGAACTACATGGTGCAGACGGAGGACCAGTACGTGTTCATCCACGACGCCCTGATGGAGGCGGTGGCCTGCGGCAACACGGAGGTCCCCGCCAGGAGCCTGTTCTCCTACATCCAGAGGCTGACGCAGATCGAGCCGGGGGAGAACGTCACCGGCATGGAGCTGGAGTTCAAGGTGAGGAGGAAGGGTCGATCGTTACCTTTTCCACTGATGGAATTATATCCAAAAGTCCTTTGTTATATCGTCGTTGTCGGGCGGAAACCTCGTATCTCCCAAGTTTCCACTGTGTACGTTCTTTCGCAAAGTAAAGCCCTGCTTCGTCGTACAAGGCCGTCGCACAAAAGTAGTGAAAACAGCAGATCTACAAGCACACAACGCCGAGGCGGTGCGAGGCGTTGTGTGCTTGTAGATCGGCTGTTTTCACTAGTTTAAATCATTTTTTAAAATGATAAATGCAAAACGAACGGTTTTGGACATAGAAGGTTTTCATCCGACAACGACGATATACAGTTTATAAAAAAAGGAAGAAAAAAAGAAACTGTTGCAGCCCTACAAGGATTCTGCCCAAGATCCGAAGAGGTCCCAGAACGGAGTTATTTAATTCTGGTCCGTTGTCTGCCTTTAGACCACAGTATAACACCATGGTGACCATTTAGTACTCGGCCACTTCTTAAACATTTGTTTTCTAATTTATGGAATTTCTTTGACTTTTCTTTGATTTCTTCATGAAATTACTGAAAAAAAGAAAATCATTGAATTCTGTTTTTAATTCATGAAAAATAAAAAAAGATGTTTTGTTATGTTTTGAATAATAATAATTAAAAAACAAAGGGACCCATAAAAATCAAAGTCTGCGACCCACCTAATGGGTCCTGACCCAGTGTTTGGGAACCAGTGTTCTAGGACTAGGTGGTCTCCCCGTGGACCAGGTGGTCTCCCTGTGGACCACAACGGTAGATGGTTTTACATTCTAAAGGTTGTGGACCACAACGCTAGATGGTTTTACATTCTAAAGGTTCTCGGGTTAAACATTGCAACAAACCCAAGTAGAATGAGAATGACTGGAATCCACAGCACCACCACCACCACAGGCACGGAGCTGAAGGTGAAAGTGAAAGTGGGGAGGAGGAGGAGGGACCTCCTCAGATATATAGGGTTTCCTTCAGGCTACAGCAGGGGCGTCACAAGGGGGGGGGGGAACGTGGGACTGAGTTACTAGGGCCCAAGGCGGAGGGGCCTGGAATTATTTTATACTTTAGCTATTGAAAAATAGCAGATATACAGGCTCACAAGCGCGGCACTCGGTGCCGTGCTGTGAGCTTGTAGATCTGCGATTTTTTTGAAAAGTCGTGAAAATGCGTGCAAATCTTTGAATATATGTATTTTTTAAGCAAACATTTGTAACTCAAATTTTGCTTGGGGGGGGGTCCCTGGAACTAAATATTTTGAGATGGGGGTCCGTGGCCAAATAGATATCATTTTGGGGGTCCTTCACATGAAAAAGTTTGAGCACCACTGACATAGAAACATAGGTTTTAAAAAAAAAACCTTAGAAGGATTTGAAATATTCAAAGACACTCGGTGCCGTGCTATGAGCTTGTATATCTGCTCGTTTTCAATAGTTAAAGCACATAATAATGTGTTCCCGGTCTAAATGGGTTTTAAACCCTCTCCCCCTATGAAGAACATTCATGGGGGGGGGGCCCGCAGTGAATCCTTGTACCCAGGGCCCAGAATTTGGCGCGACACCCCTGTTCATAGGGTTTCCTTCATGCTACAGTGTGATGGTAAAGCATTCCTGTGCTAATGGGAATGCTCTCCTCCACAAAGAACAAAACCACTAGCATTCCCTGAATGATTTGCCCAGCCTTTAGAGTGATGCAGACCAGATGTCATGGTTATCTCCGCCGAACACTTAACTGGAGATCAGATAGGGTTTTCCACCGTCATCAGTAAAATGGGCAGCAATGCAATTTTGCATCAAAGTGCAATGATGTATCCCTCTGATGTACAGTACAATACAAGTCACGCTGAAGCTGGTCTGGTGGCTTTTGGAGACATAATACTCTATTCCCACATTTTATGTTGCTCTTATTTTCATGACTTTTCTTCTATTGGTTACTCATGCCATGGAGACTTGAGTTCAATTATGTTTTTTTGTATATGTTGCATTCCTAAGACAAAAATGTGATTATAGTAAATTTACCCCCATTGATTCCGGATGGGGACCCGAATGGATTTGGGTCCTCATCCGGAAATCAAAGGGGGTACATTTCTTGCAATCAAATTTTTAATCTTAGGACTGCAACAAAAACAAAAAGAAAATATTATTGAACTCAAGTCTCCATGGTGTGAGTAATCAATAGAAGAGCAGTCATTTTGGGGGTGAACTACTCCTTTAAACCCTATATTATGCGTCCCCCAGGGGTCCCCTTCTTTTTTCCCTCGATCATTTTCACAGAATGTTCACATATTTTGGCCAAAATGTTGTCTCAGAAGAGGAATGCTGGGGTTCAAATTGAACAGATGACTAATTATGGACGGGAAGCACACGGATGGCGTGAGACAAAGAGTAACTTGTATGTGAAACTCTGTTGATAAGCCCGGCATTAAAACTCAAGCTGACTGACGTGAAGCCCACTGTTGTTGATACTGGAAGCTGCATCAGAGGACCCCAGTGAACTAGCCCGTTTAGACCTGGAGCGTATTATTACACATTACTTTAACCGCTATTTTATGCTTTAACTGTTGAAAAATAGCAGATCTACAAGCTCACAGCGCGGCACCGAGTGCCGCGCTGCGAGCTTGTATATCTGCTATTTTATTTTTTATTTTTTTAATCTTGAAAATTTGTGCACGTCTTTAAATATCTTTGACCGGAAGTGTCTTCTACTGTAAAGGTTTTTTAGAAAAACGCATGTTTCTATGTCAGTGGTTCTCAAACTTTTTCATGTCAAGGACCCCTAGAATTATATGTATTTGGCCGTGGACCCCCCATCTCAAACTATTTTGTTCCAGGGGAACAAGAAGCAAAATTTGAGTTAGAAATGTTCGCTTTAAAAATACAACATATTCAAAGATTTGCAGATTTTGCACCCATTTTCGTGACTTTTTCAAAAAATAGCAGATCTACAAGCTCGCAGCGCGGCACTCGGTGCCGCGCTGTGAGCTTGTATATCTGCTATTTTTCCAACAGTTAAAGCATATAACATGATGGTTAAAGTGGTCCCCAGCAGGTCTAAGGGAACTAGAGAGCTTGTGGTGGATGTGGGGTTTCTCTCGGAGCCGTGATGTGTGTAAGAGAATAGGGGACTGATGTTGCTCCCACGGTGTTCTAATAGCCACCGACGGTCCCGCTCTGGGTTCGTGAGACCCCTATTGTTCCCCGTCGGAGTCTGCGGTTTCCCTCTGCCCCGTTCTCCCTTGTTCTGCCGTTCTCTCTCACCCGCATCAAGCCGTGGTCAGAGGCTATTTTCTGTTCATTTGTACATGTGTGTGTGTGTGTGTGTGCGTGTGCGTGTGTGTCTGTCGTTGATGTCGGGGCCCAAACCTTGTATCTCCATATTTCAACTTTTAAAGATTTTAATTAATGCCACATATACTAGTGTCACAAAAGTTGCAAATATAGACGATCTACAACGACGAGCTTATAGTTTACAGTTTACAGTTTAGGCATTTAGCAGACGCTTATAATCCTAAGCGACTTACAATAAGCAGATAATACATCACTATAATAAACGAGTATAATATTATTTGTCGATATTTTTTATTATTTGTCGATCGTTTTTGTCGCTCGGCTGTACACAACAGTCCTTTTTCTTTTTCTTACTGTCCTGTAACTTGTAACCTTAACTTCTGTGTGACTCTGGGTGACTGAATTTCCCCCTTGGGATAATAAAGGTATCCATCTATCTATCTATCTATCTATCTATCTATCTATCTATCTATCTATCTAATATGTCAGAACATCAGCAACAATATAACAACTGCATATGAATATCAATCTAAAAAACAATGTAATCAATTACGACACGCCTTTGTGGGTCACTGTTTTTTAACTTTTTTAAAGTGAAAGTGAAGGTAGTTACATCTGTCAGTGGCTTTTCATAAATATTGAACCAACGAAACGTATTAATAAAGAGGATCCATAGGAACACTGGTTCCTTTTCCCGTTTCCTGAACATGACAGGTTGGACATACAAGGTTCCCACGCGACAACGACGACAAGTATGTATGTACATGCGTGCATGTACTGTATGCGCGCGTGCGTGTGTGTGTGTGTGTGTGTGTGTGTGTGTGTGTGTGTGTGTGTGTGTGTGTGTGTGCGTGTTTGTGTGCGTGCGTGCGTTTGTGTGTGTTCTGAGGGTTTTCGCTGATGCAGGATCAACTCTGGTTCACATATGTGCGTCGAGACAGTGTGGGGCCTTGTGGTTTCCTCGGCCCCCCTTCCCCCTCCCCCTCTCCCCAGTTTCCTCTTCCTCTTTCCCCTTTGCCTGTTACAACCCCCCCACCCCCACCACCAAACCCC
The DNA here is from genome assembly GCF_963921795.1 of Nannobrachium achirus. Taxonomy (NCBI): domain Eukaryota; kingdom Metazoa; phylum Chordata; class Actinopteri; order Myctophiformes; family Myctophidae; genus Nannobrachium; species Nannobrachium achirus. The sequence goes on from NC_137812.1 coordinate 45,430,825, forward strand.
CACCAGTATCCCCCAGGCACGTGCACACAAAGACATAAAAGGGGGCTTGAGCCCCTGCCCTTTTACCCGTCTGTAAAGATTGCCCTCTCCAGACAATGCAGTTTTTACTATGGTGAAAGAAATGAAAATGCCCTCTTTTCCATGCCATAACTGAAGGCAGCAATCAAGAGAATCGCCTTGTCCAAACTCTATACCTGAACCCGAATGCAGCATCATATGTTGAAAGAATTGCCCTCTCTCTGTAGAAATCCATGACGCCACATTGTATTGACTTGATTATGCTTAGTTCAGTGTGGTATCAAGCGCCGAAAATAGCCTGCGACGCGTTGTGAGCTTGGAGGTCTGCTATTTTCTTGGAGGTCTGCTATTTTTCGATTTCCACCAAAAGGCCCTTTTAGAAATTTCAGCCCCTGCCTCTCTAACATTCTCTGCACGTCCCTGGCCACCAGTATCCCCCATACTTCTGCCCCCCGTACCTCCTCCCAACCCCTTCCCTCCTTGTTCAGTTTATTCAATTGAAGTTCTTTATGGCGTTTGACTTGGACCCGGCCCAGACCCTGGATTTTTTCCAATCGTCTTTTGTCCAGTACGAAACAACAAGAAGCCCGGGCCTGAGGTTAAATGCATTTGAATATGGTTTTAAGATATTTTAAACAGCCTTGAGTGATGTTAGTGTTACTGACATGGATGCCAGGTCACGATCACGTCCCATTCTGAATCCCATGAAGGTTCATCATTTATTAGTCTGTCAGCTGTATGTTGATGTATGTCAACCCTTCCTTCCTAATATCCCCCTTTCTTTCTTTTC